>NC_079409.1:1899256-1964256 GCF_029220125.1 Pseudoliparis swirei
TGAAGCATATACTTCTATACAACCAGAGGAGTCGCCCCCTGGTGGTCAGGAGAGAGAATGCAGCTTCAACACATGAAGCATAGACTTCGATACAACCAGAGGAGCCCCTGGTGGTCAGGAGAGAGAATGCTGCTTCAACACATGAAGCATATACTTCTATACAACCAGAGGAGTCGCCCCCTGGTGGTCAGGAGAGAGAATGCAGCTTTAACACATGAAGCATAGACTTCTATACAACCAGAGAAGTCGCCCCCTGGTGGCCAGTGGTCTGATATTGCAGCTTTAATAGTGCTTTATTCTTCACCTTCAGGGCAATCCAAGGTCAAAGCAGCTCATTAAATAACGTCGTGCTGGTTTGGGGAACAACACCTCAGCAGGATTTAGATGTTCCAGGCTGAAGGAGGAGGAGGAGGAGGAGGAGGAGGTCTTGGTCTTTTAACACTGGCCTCATCACACCTCCTCCTCTCTTCACCTCCTCTCCTCTCGGTGGTCGGACGTGTCGCAGGAGGACCAGGAGTCGAACGCACGGACCCGCCGTGTCCCACCTGTCCGGGAGGCTCTGCGCGCGAGGATGAAGATGATGAAGATGATAAGGTGAGTCCGTGACGTCAGCGTAAAACTATACTTTCAGTTTGATGTCTTCTTATTCTTATGGTCGCATTTATTCGTCTTTTTGTTCCGATGGTGCGTTCACGTGCTCTGATCAACACTTTCATAGTTTAACTTTGTTAATAGCAACAATATTCTAAATAGATGTGGCTGGGCTGCATGCCCAGATATAAAATAGGGCATTATTCATTATATCTGAGTTAAATAGTGATTTAGGAAGTATAAAAACACCTTGAAATCAAAATGTACTTCTCAAAAGTATCATTGTGCACATGGCTTCTTTAGAGCTGTTATTCTGTTATTATTATGATTATGTAAGATTGTAATGGTGCTGCTCGAGGTGACGGTGTTTAAAAAAATAATGTTATCAGTATATAAAGTCAAATAAATGTAAAATGTAATTTTTATATTTAAATGTTATAAGTCCCATCAAATAGAAGAACGCTGCAGGTACCTCAAAGTTACATGAGGCAACTTTAAGCTTGGATTCTCTTTGTAATTGTGTTTTATAATATATATATATATAGTATACACACAAAAACACACACATTGACTTACATTCACTTAAACTTCACCATTATAATACTAATCAGCTGAAAACCAATGAAACGTGTATTAAATGTGTATTTAATGTGTATTTACTGTGTATTAAGTGTGTATTTAGTGTGTATTAAGTGTGTATTTACTGTGTATTTACTGGTGTTGTTGGTTCAGGTGCTGATCTTGAGCCTTTAGAGCGTTGAACTCCACGTTGATGAGACTCAGACACATAAACATGGGACCGTGTTCAGGAGGTCAGGCTGAGCCTCTGGAGCTCCTCAGTTAACTCACTGGGAAGACTGGGCCAAGAGCTCTTAAATAATGGAGTTCACACCCTCCCTCCTCTCTCCTCTCTCCTCCCTTCTTTCCTCCCTCCTCCCCCCTCTCTCCTTTCTCTCAGCCTCAAATGACCTTTTCTGGCAAACGGAGCGGTCAAACGAGGAGAAGTTGACTTCATCTACTGTGTGATGCCGGGATGCTTCTCTCTCTCTCTCTCTCTATTTCTCTCCCTCCCTTCCCTCTCTTTCTCTCTTCTCTCTCTCCCTCTCTCCACATTCTCTCTCTATCTCCCTCTCTCCACCTTCTCCCTCTCTCCCTCTCCAGAGCTCCTCCAGGTGAGCTGCAGGTGTTCCATGTAGTTGTGTGAGGTGACCCCGGTGACCTCGGGCGTCGCTCCGGTTCAGGCGTTTCTCCGGTTCAGGCGCCGCTGTGAGGAAGAATCTCCTCTCGCCGCCATCTGGCCGTTTCCACAGAGTCTCAGAGAAGAGGAGAGAACAAAAGATGTCAGCTACAGCACAGAGGAAACTAAAGGAGTGGTTGAAGCGAGGGATGAAAGGAGGGGTGAAAGGAGGGCTGATGGCGGTGTAAATCTAGAGACCCTCGTGGAGTTTTGGGGGAAATCAGGATTCAGCTCACGTCCGACAGCTCCTGAAGACCTGAGGCACAGCAGAGAGGAAACCAGGACACCGCAAGTAGAGGAGAGTCCCTGAGTCATGGTCCTAGAGTAGAGTCCCTGAGTCATGGTCCTAGAGTAGAGTCCCTGAGTCATGGTCCTAGAGTAGAGTCCCTGAGTCATGTTCATAGAGTAGAGTCCCTGAGTCATGTTCATAGAGAGTAGAGTCCCTGAGTCATGTTCATAGAGTAGAGTCCCTGAGTCATGTTCATAGAGTAGAGTCCCTGAGTCATGTTCATAGAGTAGAGTCCCTGAGTCATGTTCATAGAGTAGAGTCCCTGAGTCATGTTCATAGAGTAGAGTCCCTGAGTCATGTTCATAGAGTAGAGTCCCTGAGTCATGTTCATAGAGTAGAGTCTCTGAGTCATGTTCCTAGAGTAGAGTCCCTGAGTCATGTTCATAGAGTAGAGTCCCTGAGTCATGTTCATAGAGTAGAGTCCCTGAGTCATGTTCCTAGAGTAGAGTCCCTGAGTCATGTTCATAGAGTAGAGTCCCTGAGTCATGTTCATAGAGTAGAGTCCCTGAGTCATGTTCATAGAGTAGAGTCCCAGAGTCATGTTCCTAGAGTAGAGTCCTGAGTCATGTCCTAGAGTAGAGTCCCTGAGTCATGTTCTAGAGTAGAGTCCCTGAGTCATGTTCATAGAGTAGAGTCCTGAGTCATGTTCATAGAGTAGAGTCCCTGAGTCATGTTCCTAGAGTAGAGTCCCTGAGTCATGTTCATAGAGAGTAGAGTCCCTGAGTCATGTTCCTAGAGTAGAGTCCCGAGTCATGTTCATAGAGTAGAGTCCCTGAGTCATGTTCATAGAGTAGAGTCCCTGAGTCATGTTCATAGAGTAGAGTCCCTGAGTCATGTTCATAGAGTAGAGTCCCTGAGTCATGTTCATAGAGTAGAGTCCCTGAGTCATGTTCATAGAGTAGAGTCCCTGAGTCATGTTCATAGAGTAGAGTCTCTGAGTCATGTTCCTAGAGTAGAGTCCCTGAGTCATGTTCATAGAGTAGAGTCCCTGAGTCATGTTCATAGAGTAGAGTCCCTGAGTCATGTTCATAGAGTAGAGTCTCTGAGTCATGTTCATAGAGTAGAGTCTCTGAGTCATGTTCCTAGAGTATAGTCCCTGAGTCATGTTCCTAGAGTTGAGTCATGTTCATAGAGTAGAGTCCCTGAGTCATGTTCATAGAGTAGAGTCTCTGAGTCATGTTCCTAGAGTAGAGTCCCTGAGTCATGTTCATAGAGTAGAGTCCCTGAGTCATGTTCATAGAGTAGAGTCCCTGAGTCATGGTCATAGAGTAGAGTCCCTGAGTCATGTTCATAGAGTAGAGTCCCTGAGTCATGTTCATAGAGTAGAGTCCCTGAGTCATGTTCATAGAGTAGAGTCCCTGAGTCATGTTCATAGAGTAGAGTCCCTGAGTCATGTTCATAGAGTAGAGTCCCTGAGTCATGTTCATAGAGTAGAGTCCTGAGTCATGTTCATAGAGTAGAGTCCCTGAGTCATGTTCATAGAGTAGAGTCCCTGAGTCATGTTCCTAGAGTAGAGTCCCTGAGTCATGTTCATAGAGTAGAGTCCCTGAGTCATGTTCCTAGAGTAGAGTCCCTGAGTCATGTTCCTAGAGTAGAGTCCCTGAGTCATGTTCCTAGAGTAGAGTCCCTGAGTCATGTTCCTAGAGTAGAGTCCCTGAGTCATGTTCCTAGAGTAGAGTCCCTGAGTCATGTTCATAGAGTAGAGTCCCTGAGTCATGTTCATAGAGTAGAGTCCCTGAGTCATGTTCATAGAGTAGAGTCCCTGAGTCATGTTCATAGAGTAGAGTCCCTGAGTCATGTTCATAGAGTCCCTGAGTCATGTTCATAGAGTAGAGTCCCTGAGTCATGTTCATAGAGTAGAGTCCCTGAGTCATGTTCATAGAGTAGAGTCCCTGAGTCATGTTCATAGAGTAGAGTCCCTGAGTCATGTTCCTAGAGTAGAGTCCCTGAGTCATGTTCATAAAGTAGAGTCCCTGAGTCATGTTCCTAGAGTAGAGTCCCTGAGTCATGTTCCTAGAGTAGAGTTCCTGAGTCATGTTCCTAGAGTAGAGTCCCTGAGTCATGTTCATAGAGTAGAGTCCCTGAGTCAGGTTCATAGAGTAGAGTCCCTGAGTCATGTTCCTAGAGTAGAGTCCCTGAGTCATGTTCAGAGTAGAGTCCCTGAGTCATGTTCCTAGAGTAGAGTCCCTGAGTCATGTTCCTAGAGTAGAGTCCCTGAGTCATGTTCATAGAGAGTAGAGTCCCTGAGTCATGTTCCTAGAGAGTAGAGTCCCTGAGTCATGTTCCTAGAGTAGAGTCCCTGAGTCATGTTCATAGAGTAGAGTCCGTGAGTCATGTTCATAGAGTAGAGTCCCTGAGTCATGTTCCTAGAGTAGAGTCCCGAGTCATGTTCATAGAGTAGAGTCCCTGAGTCATGTTCATAGAGTAGAGTCCCTGAGTCATGTTCATAGAGTAGAGTCCCTGAGTCATGTTCATAGAGTAGAGTCCCTGAGTCATGTTCATAGAGTAGAGTCTCTGAGTCATGTTCCTAGAGTAGAGTCCCTGAGTCATGTTCATAGAGTAGAGTCCCTGAGTCATGTTCATAGAGTAGAGTCCCTGAGTCATGTTCATAGAGTAGAGTCCCTGAGTCATGTTCATAGAGTAGAGTCCCTGAGTCATGTTCATAGAGTAGAGTCCCTGAGTCATGTTCCTAGAGTAGAGTCCCTGAGTCATGTTCCTAGAGTAGAGTCCCTGAGTCATGTTCCTAGAGTAGAGTCCCTGAGTCATGTTCCTAGAGTAGAGTCCTGAGTCATGTTCCTAGAGTAGAGTCCCTGAGACATGTTCGTAGAGTCCCTGAGTCATGTTCATAGAGTAGAGTCTCTGAGTCATGTTCATAGAGTAGAGTCCCTGAGTCATGTTCATAGAGTAGAGTCCCTGAGTCATGTTCATAGAGTAGAGTCCCTGAGTCATGTTCATAGAGTAGAGTCCCTGAGTCATGTTCCTAGAGTAGAGTCCTGAGTCATGTTCATAGAGTAGAGTCCTGAGTCATGTTCATAGAGTAGAGTCCTGAGTCATGTTCATAGAGTAGAGTCCCTGAGTCATGTTCATAGAGTAGAGTCCTGAGTCATGTTCATAGAGTAGAGTCCTGAGTCATGTTCCTAGAGTAGAGTCCTGAGTCATGTTCCTAGAGTAGAGTCCCTGAGTCATGTTCTAGAGTAGAGTCCCTGAGTCATGTTCATAGAGTAGAGTCCTGAGTCATGTTCATAGAGTAGAGTCCCTGAGTCATGTTCATAGAGTAGAGTCCTGAGTCATGTTCATAGAGTAGAGTCCCTGAGTCATGTTCATAGAGTAGAGTCCCTGAGTCATGTTCATAGAGTAGAGTCCCTGAGTCATGTTCATAGAGTAGAGTCCCTGAGTCATGTTCATAGAGTAGAGTCCCTGAGTCATGTTCATAGAGTAGAGTCTCTGAGTCATGTTCCTAGAGTAGAGTCCCTGAGTCATGTTCATAGAGTAGAGTCCCTGAGTCATGTTCATAGAGTAGAGTCCCTGAGTCATGTTCATAGAGTAGAGTCCCTGAGTCATGTTCCTAGAGTAGAGTCCCTGAGTCATGTTCCTAGAGTAGAGTCCCTGAGTCATGTTCATAGAGTAGAGTCCCTGAGTCATGTTCCTAGAGTAGAGTCCCTGAGTCATGTTCCTAGAGTAGAGTCCCTGAGTCATGTTCCTAGAGTAGAGTCCCTGAGTCATGTTCCTAGAGTAGAGTCCCTGAGTCATGTTCCTAGAGTCCCTGAGTCATGTTCATAGAGTAGAGTCTCTGAGTCATGTTCATAGAGTAGAGTCCCTGAGTCATGTTCATAGAGTAGAGTCCCTGAGTCATGTTCATAGAGTAGAGTCCCTGAGTCATGTTCCTAGAGTAGAGTCCCTGAGTCATGTTCATAGAGTAGAGTCCCTGAGTCATGTTCATAGAGTAGAGTCCCTGAGTCATGTTCATAGAGTAGAGTCCCTGAGTCATGTTCATAGAGTAGAGTCCCTGAGTCATGTTCATAGAGTAGAGTCCCTGAGTCATGTTCCTAGAGTAGAGTCCCTGAGTCATGTTCCTAGAGTAGAGTCCCTGAGTCATGTTCCTAGAGTAGAGTCCCTGAGTCATGTTCATAGAGTAGAGTCCCTGAGTCATGTTCATAGAGTAGAGTCCCTGAGTCATGTTCATAGAGTAGAGTCCCTGAGTCATGTTCATAGAGTAGAGTCCCTGAGTCATGTTCATAGAGTAGAGTCCCTGAGTCATGTTCCTAGAGTAGAGTCCCTGAGTCATGTTCATAGAGTAGAGTCCCTGAGTCATGTTCATAGAGTAGAGTCCCTGAGTCATGTTCATAGAGTAGAGTCCTGAGTCATGTTCATAGAGTAGAGTCCCTGAGTCATGTTCATAGAGTAGAGTCCCTGAGTCATGTTCATAGAGTAGAGTCCCTGAGTCATGTTCATAGAGTAGAGTCTCTGAGTCATGTTCCTAGAGTAGAGTCCCTGAGTCATGTTCCTAGAGTAGAGTCCCTGAGTCATGTTCCTAGAGTAGAGTCCCTGAGTCATGTTCATAGAGTAGAGTCCCCGAGTCATGTTCATAGAGTAGAGTCCCTGAGTCATGTTCATAGAGTAGAGTCCTGAGTCATGTTCAGAGTAGAGTCCCTGAGTCATGTTTCTAGAGTAGAGTCCCTGAGTCATGTTCATAGAGTAGAGTCCCCGAGTCATGTTCATAGAGTAGAGTCCCCGAGTCATGTTCATAGAGTAGAGTCCCTGAGTCATGTTCCCAGAGTAGAGTCCCTGAGTCATGTTCCTAGAGTAGAGTCCCTGAGTCATGTTCATAGAGAGTAGAGTCCCTGAGTCATGTTCATAGAGTAGAGTCCCTGAGTCATGTTCATAGAGTAGAGTCCCTGAGTCATGTTCCTAGAGTAGAGTCCCTGAGTCATGTTCCTAGAGTAGAGTCCCTGAGTCATGTTCCTAGAGTAGAGTCCCTGAGTCATGTTCCTAGAGTAGAGTCCCTGAGTCATGTTCCTAGAGTAGAGTCCCTGAGTCATCGTCTCTCAGGTGTAACCATGACGTCATCGTCCCAGCTGCTCGTCTCTGACTCAGAGGATGACGTCAATACGTGTTTTCTCCTCTTTGGTCTCAACTGAACGCCATCATAAATCAGTCTCTGTGTGCCCCCCCCCCCCCCCCCCTCCTGCAGACCTGTGCTGCTGTGTGCCGTCTGTCTCCTCTTCCTGCCGTCGTCCTCTACCCACCACCAGGAATCAGGTAATATTTATATGTATATATGTATGTAATATTTATATATATATATTATATATATTCGCAATGAAAAATAATTTATATGTACAGTTTATAAATTATAATCATATACATACATATACAGTATATAGTATATATAATTATATACACTACCGTTCAAAAGTTTGGGGTCACTTAGAAATGTCTTTATTTTTCAAAGTAAAGCACTGTTTTTTCAATAAAGATAACATTAATCATAAATACCCTCTCTACATTGTTAATGTGGTAAATGACTATTCTAGGTGGAACGTCTGGTTTCTAATGAAATATCTCCAGAGGTGTATAGAGGCCCATTTCATCATCACTCCAGTGTTCTGATGGTACATTGTGTTATCGCCTTAGAAGACTAATGTCTGATTAGAAAACCCTTGTGCAATTATGTTAGCACAGCTGAAAACAGTTATGCTGGTGATATAAGCTAAACAACTGGCCTTCCTTTGAGCTTGAAGTTTGAAGAACAAAATTAATACTTCAAATATTAATCATTATTTCTAACCTTGTCAATGTCTTGACTATATGTTCTATGAAATGTTCAATTCATTTATAAATAAAAGTGAGTTTTCATGGAAGACACAAAATTGTCTGGATGACCCCAAACTTTTGAACGGTAGTGTAAATACAGTATAACATGCATTCATATTCATACATTTATATAAATCCATATATACATATTAATACATATCTATTTATATATACATGTATATATATATACATGTATATATATTTATGTGTGTGTGTATGTATGTATGTATATATATATGTGTGTATATATATACATACATACACACACATGTATGTGTGCCCATAGCTACAATGTGAGTTATCGATCTCCTCTGTCCAATATTTCGTTGCCATATATTCTGATATTACATGTCAATTAATAAATACCAGCCATGCTAGCTGCTTCATGCTAGGCTAACCTCTCCTCAGATGACCTGAAGCTGCTCCAGGTGACCATCCCCGCCTCCCCGCCCGTGGTGGCCGTGCTGGGCGGCGCCCTGACGCTGCCCTGCCTGGTGTCCCTGGCCCACCCGCCGCCGTCGCCCTCCACCAACGGGCGCCGCGCCGCGCTTACGCTGCCCCGGGTCAAGTGGAGCGTCCTGAGCCACGGCCGCGACGCGGAGATCCTGGTTGCCCGCGGCGACCGCGTGAGGGTCAGCGAGGCCTACAGGGAGCGCGCCTCGCTGCTGCACTACGCCGCCTCCCCCGCCGACCTCACCCTGCGGCTGCAGCGCCTGAGGCAGAACGACACCGGCTTCTACCGCTGCCAGGTGCAGCAGGGCCTGGAGGACGCCGACGACGGGGCGCAGGTCAAGGTCAAAGGTCAGGTTTGAACAACTATGTTTTAAAAGCTTTTCTTCTGTTTTTGCATCTATTTGTAGTTGTTTACTGTCTCTTTGTAGTTGTGTTGTGTCTCTTTGTAGTTGTTTAGTGTCTCTTTGTAGTTGTGTCTCTTTGTAGTTGTTTAGTGTCTCTTTGTAGTTGTGTTGTGTCTCTTTGTAGTTGTGTTTTGTCTCTTTGTAGTTGTTGTGTGTCTCTTTGTAGTTGTGTTGTGTCTCTTTGTAGTTGTTTAGTGTCTCTTTGTAGTTGTTTAGTGTCTCTTTGTAGTTGTGTTGTGTCTCTTTGTAGTTGTGTTGTGTCTCTTTGTAGTTGTGTTGTGTCTCTTTGTAGTTGTGTTGTGTCTCTTTGTAGTTGTGTTGTGTCTCTTTGTAGTTGTTGTGTGTCTCTTTGTAGTTGTGTTGTGTCTCTTTGTAGTTGTTTAGTGTCTCTTTGTAGTTGTGCTGTGTCTCTTTGTAGTTGTGTTGTGTCTCTTTGTAGTTGTTTAGTGTCTCTTTGTAGTTGTTGTGTGTCTCTTTGTAGTTGTTGTGTATCTCTTTGTACTTGTTTAGTGTCTCTTTGTACTTGTTTAGTGTCTCTTTGTAGTTGTTGTGTCTCTTTGTAGTTGTTGTGTGTCTCTTTGTAGTTGTTTATTGTCTCTTTGTAGTTGTTGTGTGTCTCTTTGTAGTTGTTGTGTGTCTCTTTGTAGTTGTTGTGTCTCTTTGTAGTTGTTGTGTGTCTCTTTGTAGTTGTTTAGTGTCTCTTTGTCATTGTTGTGTCTCTTTGTAGTTGTTGTGTGTCTTTGTAGTTGTTGTGTGTCTCTTTGTAGTTGTTTAGTGTCTCTTTGTTGTACTTTTTAGTGTTAAGTTTATGTTTCTATCTGATGCTTCTGAGTCTTAAGTTAGGCTTATTCCAAATACTAAAACTAAGAAACTGGAAAAAAAACCTGACGACATTTTTGTATTTGCATGTCTGGATGATAAACAGAGAGTGGACAAAATAACAGCAACGTCACGTTCTACTAACCCATCATATGTTTTATGTGTAAAATACAAAATCAATGAAAGTTTCAGAAAGTGAACAATACAATATTCCCTTCTGAAATCTTGCGTATAATTGAAATACTCGAGTGAAAGACAGTAAAATGTACTTTGTTGTACTTTTTCACCACCGTGCAGGTGAGCTCTTTACCACGTAAGCCTTTCTTTTCACTCTCATTTCGAAATCATTGAATTTCTCCTGCAGGGACCAGGGTCAACACCAAGTGTTTTTAGGACATGCTTTCAACCGGCTTCACCTTTAGATGGGGTCCTACTGTACGACTGTTTTGTGTATATTTCTACAGGGGTGGTGTTCCACTATCGAGACGCATCCAGCCGGTACGCCTTCTCCTTCGAGCGAGCCAGAGACGCCTGCCAGGAGATCGGGGCTGAAATTGCCTCTCCGGAGCAGCTAATGGCCGCCTACCACGGCGGATACGAGCAGTGTGACGCCGGCTGGCTGTCAGACCACTCAGTGAGGTGAGCAGGGGCTGGACTACAGGTCACATGACCTCCTGGATAAAAACAATGTGTTAGTGTTGTATAGAAGTCCATGCTTCATGTGTTAAAGCTGCATTATCTCTCCTGACCACCAGGGGGCGACTCCTCTGGTTGTTAGAAGTCTATGCTTCATGTGTTAAAGCTGCATTCTCTCTCCTGACCACCAGGGGCGACTCCTCTGGTTGTATAGAAGTCTATGCTTCATGTGTTGAAGCTGCATTCTCTCTCCTGACCACCAGGGGGCGACTCATCTGGTTGTATAGAAGTCTATGCTTCATGTGTTAAAGCTGCATTCTCTCTCCTGACCACCAGGGGGAGACTCCTCTGGTTGTATAGAAGTCTACGCTTCATGTGTTAAAGCTGCATTCTCTCTCCTGACCACCAGGGGGCGACTCCTCTGGTTGTATAGAAGTCTACGCTTCATGTGTTAAAGCTGCATTCTCTCTCCTGACCACCAGAGGGTGACTCAATGCTTTCTGACATGTTCTTATGCAGATATCCCATCCAGATGCCGAGAGAGCGTTGTTTCGGGGACATGGACGGGTTTCCCGGAGTGAGGAACTACGGACTGTTGGAGCCCGATGAGCTGTACGACGTCTACTGCTACGTGGAGAATATCCACGGTGAGTCCACCAAAGGTTTGAAATATGAATTCAATATTCGTCGTACTTTTGTCAATATGCATCTCTTTGTAGTTATTTCGTATCTCGAAGTAACGGGCGAGGGATCCTGAGAACTTGCCACCTGTGTCCTTGTGTGAAGGTGAGGTGTTCCATGGCTCCGCCCCCGAGCGCTTCACCTTCCGGGAGGCCAGGGCCTACTGTCTGAGTCACGGTGCCGAGCTGGTGACCACCGCTCAGCTGTACGCCGCCTGGAACGACGGGCTGAACCTCTGCAGCCCGGGCTGGCTGGCCGACGGCAGCGTGCGCTACCCCATCGTCACCCCCAGGGAGCGCTGTGGGGGCGGCGACCCCGGGGTCAGGACCGTGTATCGCTACGGCAACCAGACGGGCTTCCCCGAGCCGCACACCCGACACGACGCCTACTGCTTCAGGAGTAAGAGAGGGAGGGGCCTCGGGGGAGGGGCCTCGGGGGAGTGTCCGGCTTGGTCTTGAGCTCAGGATCCTTGTTCTTTATTCCAGGTGATGACGCCGCCTCCACCGAATCTCCTCGCAGTTTCCTTCCCACTGAGCCAGAGGACATTGGCCAGGACATGGTGTCCTTAACTAATGCTGCAGAAAAGGAGGAGGAAGAGGAGGAGCATGAGGAGGAGTTCTTTATGAGCGAGGCAACCGCACCGGAGGGCGACGAGGTCCAACGCGCCCATACCGCCAATCCTGTAAAGCTAGGCCCCGGAGAGGCTCCGCCCCCCACATTGAGCTATGAGATGGAACCGCTATCGACTACAGACCTTCATCCGTCCAGCACTCCTCCTGCTGAGCAGCAGGAGCAGCAGGAGCAGCTGCCCGTGGAGGAGGACATCTGGGGGGTCTTAGAGAAGGCGGTCTTCCCGGAGTCCCCTCGTCCGGCCCCTGAAGAGAACCCAGATCACGAAGAGTCTCCAGGACGTCCAACGACGTCTCCAAAGGCCGCCGGCGTAGGAACCGCTGAGGAGGACTTCACCACGGCAACGCCGGAGACCTCGGAGACCTCAGACCCCTCAGAGACCTCAGACCCCTCAGAGACCTCAGACCCCTCAGACCCCTCAGACCACTCGGAGACCTCAGACCCCTCAGACCCCTCAGACCACTCAGAGACCTCAGACCCCTCAGACCCCTCAGAGACCTCAGACCACTCTGACCCCTTAGACCACTCAGACCCCTCAGAGACCTCAGACCCCCCAGACCACTCTGACCCCTTAGACCACTCTGACCCCTTAGACCACTCAGAGACCTCAGAGACCTCGGACCCCTCTGTCCCCTTAGCCCACTCTGACCCCTCAGACCACTCAGACCCCTTAGACCACTCAGAGACCTCAGACCACTCGGACCCCTCAGAGACCTCGGACCCCTCTGTCCCCCTAGACCACTCAGAGACCTCAGAGACCTCGGACCCCTCTGTCCCCTTAGACCACTCAGAGACCTCAGACCCCCCAGACCACTCAGAGACCTCAGACCCCCAAGACCACTCTGACCCCCCAGACCACTCAGACCACTCTGACCCCTTAGACCACTCAGAGACCTCAGAGACCTCGGACCCCTCTGACCCCTCAGACCATCAGCATGTGACTGGGCGCCCAGGTGCGGCAGCTTCTTACGCGGCAGCACCTGGATCTGGTGCTGAGGAGCTCAGCAGCTCCCCAGAGGCTCCTCAGGAAACCCCAAACTCTGCTATGGAAACCACCGCCCCACTGTTCCCCACCTCAGCTTCCGGTGAGTGTACGGTGAATATAAAATGGCGGGTGTTGTAGTTCTTTCACAGTTTGAATACCTTTGGACCTTTTACTCGTATCAGAGTATTTATACTCAGGCTCCGCCCCTACACAGACACAGAGGCTCCGCCCCTACAGACACACAGGCTCCGGAGTCACAAATAGCAAATAAGATATATATATATATATATATGAAAAGGGGGAGGAGTCAATGCCAACCTTTGCCAGGAATCCTTAAACACAGCCGTGAGCTCCTGAGGACGGAGACGTCCGGTTCTCCGGGATGCTGACTCCCAGGAACTCAAAAGGTCTCGGCCTTTCCATCTTGTTTTTTATTTGCCGTCTAAGTTTATTTATTCTTGGGCAGCAGCTCACGGTCCGACCCCGGAGACGCCCACCGCCTCGGACTCTAGCGGCGCCTCGGAGGAGCCGGCCACGGAGAACCCGACCGACCGCAGCGGACACGTCCATCCCGCTGGGCCCTCCGCGGTGGAGGTCACTGTAGAGGTCACTGCAGAGGTCACCGTGGAGGTCACAGGTGACTCCAGAGTGAACGCCGTGGTCCCTAGCAGCGACCCGGTCACGTCGTCGACGCCCCTCGCCTCTGGAGCCCCGACGCCAACTGCGGACGCCGGCCCACCGGAGATCGTCTCTGGGGAGTTGGGGACAGGCGGAAGAGGAGGAGGAGGAGGAGGAGGAGGAGGAGGAGGCCACACAGACGGGGAAGACCCGGCGGTGACGGAGCAAGATGGCGGAGAGGGGTCGGCGTCGGGAGAAAGCCCCGATCCAGATCGGACTCTCTCATCGGACGCCACCGATACGCCATCGGAGGTAAAGATCACCCTGATCCCTCATCGGACCCTCACGCCCGGCTGGGGGGCGGAGCCTCCTGCCTCCCCCCCACAGGAGTCTCGCTCCCAGCTGGAATACAGCGCCCAGCCTCCGGACGCCACCGAGGACGCCACCGAGAAGCGAGAGGTCGTGACTCAGATCAGCAGCGTGTCCTCAAATGGTCCGTATGATGTTGGTTATGTTTAATAAAGATGATGCAATACTAAAAAATATAATAATAATAATTTATATATACTGTATATATAAATTATATAAAATATAAAAATATTTTTTTAAATTTACATTTTTTAATTATATATATATATATATATTTTAATTATATAAAATATATAGTTTTTTGCATTCATTATTTTTTATACAAACGCTAACTTCGATCCTTTGGAGCCTCTCATAACTGAGCAGAGGGCTCCTGGTGTAACAGCGCCCTCTGCTGGTGGGAAACATGAACATCAGGGAATTAAATTGTGACAGTCAAGATAAGTATCACTCTTCATGTGAGGTATGAGTGAGGTATCACTTACCATGACGTATTACTCTTTATGATGTCTCACTCTTTATCTTGTCTCCTCTTCATCTTGTCTCCTCTTCATTTTGTCTCTTCATCTTGTCTCCTCTTCATCTTGTCTCCTCTTCATCTTGTCTCCTCCTCTCAGCGGCCCCCTCCTGCCCGGGGAGCCCGTGCTCCAACGGGGGAACCTGTGTGGACGGAGAGCCGGCGAGTTGCTTCTGCCTGAGCGGCTACGGGGGAGACTTGTGCCAGACAGGTCCAGAGTCCACTTGAGTCCACTACTGGATAAGCCCGTGCTGGTCCTGCAGAGACCCCCCTGCTGACCCCCCTCTGTGCTCCCTTCAGACCTGGATCTGTGCGAGTCTGGCTGGGACAAGTTCCAGGGCTCCTGCTACCGCCACTTCTCCAAGAGGCAGAGCTGGGAGGCGGCGGAGCAGCACTGCCGCCTGGGAGGAGCACACCTGCTGTCCGTCATGACCCCCGAGGAGCAGGACCACGTCAACGGTAAGACCCCCGAGGAGCAGGACCACGTCAACGGTAAGACCCCCGAGGAGCAGGACCACGTCAACGGTAAGACCCCCGAGGAGCAGGACCACGGCAACGGTAAGACCCCCGAGGAGCAGGACCACGTCAACGGTAAGACCCCCGAGGAGCAGGACCACGGCAACGGTAAGACCCCCGAGGAGCAGGACCACGGCAACGGTAAGACCCCCGAGGAGCAGGACCACGGCAACGGTAAGACCCCCGAGGAGCAGGACCACGGCAGCGGTAAGACCCCCGAGGAGCAGGACCACGGCAACGGTAAGACCCCCGAGGAGCAGGACCACGGCAACGGTAAGACCCCCGAGGAGCAGGACCACGTCAACGGTAAGACCCCCGAGGAGCAGGACCACGTCAACGGTAAGACCCCCGAGGAGCAGGACAACGGTAAGACCCCCGAGGAGCAGGACCACCTGGACCTGCTGGTCCACCTGGTTGTGGTGGTCTGGAGGCAAAGAAGGATGATGATGATGATGATGATGATATAATGATACAAAAACATAATAATAAAAACAATCATAATGATCATGATTATGATATAAAAATATATAATATTAATAATAATAATAATAGTAGTAAAATGATCATGACGATGATTTTAATATTATTTGTAATAAGTGTAATAATTATAATAAAACAATTAGGATGATCATTATTATATTATACTGATAGTATAAAGATGAAGATGATATAATAATGATTATAATAAATACAAAAATAACATAAGTCATAATAATGATGATAATAATAATGATTATTATATTGATATAAAAGAATAATAATAATACAACGATGATGATCAATATCAATTATACAGAAATAATAAATTATGATATTGATTCCCTCACGAACGGTTTTATATGATATTTTAAAATGATGGTAAGTAGAAGTGTTTGACCTTCACAAACTTAAACCACAGAACCGGACGAGAGGAGACACCAACCAGCTTTCATCCCTTTTTATTGATTCCTGCCTTTTATTTGTATTCTCATATCTTTACGTGGTTTTGAAGTGTCGTCTGGCGGCGGCCAGATCGTATCTGACATTCCTCCAGCTCCTCGCCGTGCGGGCTGGAGCCCCGAGGGGGCGGGGCCCCGTGGGGGCAGGGCCAGTCCATTAGAACACATTCATAATATGCATCAGGTGTAACGTGTCCACAACTAACTGATATGTGATTTATTGTATTGCTATAAATATACATCGTATATTATGTATCTCCCTTATGTAGCATTGATGCTACATTGTATTTATCTATAGATGCTACATTGTATTTATCTATAGATGCTACATAGATGCTACATTGTATGTATCTATAGATGCTATATTTATGCTACATTGTATTTATCTATAGATGCTACATTGTATTGATCTATTGATGCTACATTGATGCTACATTGTATTTATCTATAGATGCTACATAGATGCTACATTGTATTTATCTATAGATGCTACATTTTATGTATCTATAGATGCTACATTGTATTTATCTATAGATGCTACATTGTATGTATCTATAGATGCTACATTGTATGTATCTATAGATGCTACATTGTATTTATCTATAGATGCTACATAGATGCTACATTGTATGTATCTATAGATGCTACATTGTATGTATCTATAGATGCTACATTGTATGTATCTATAGATGCTACATTGTATTTATCTATAGATGCCACATTGTATGTATCTTTCGATGCTACATTGTATTTATCTATAGATGCTACATCGTATGTATCTATAGATGCTACATTGTATTTATCTATAGATGCTACATAGATGCTACATTGTATTTATCTATAGATGCTACATTGTATGTATCTATAGATGCTACATTGTATGTATCTATAGATGCTACATTGTATTTATCTATAGATGCTACATAGATGCTACATTGTATGTATCTATAGATGCTACATTGTATTTATCTATAGATGCTACATTGATGCTACATTGTATTTATCTATAGATGCCACATTGTATGTATCTATAGATGCTACATTGTATGTATCTATAGATGCTACATTGTATGTATCTATAGATGCTACATTGTATTTATCTATAGATGCTACATAGATGCTACATTGTATGTATCTATAGATGCTACATTGTATTTATCTATAGATGCTACATTGATGCTACATTGTATTTATCTATAGATGCCACATTGTATGTATCTTTCGATGCTACATTGTATTTATCTATAGATGCTACATATATGCTACATTGCATTTATCTATAGATGCCACATTGTATTTATCTATAGATGCCACATTGTATGTATCTATAGATGCTACATTGTATTTATCTATAGATGCTACATTGTATGTATCTATAGATGCCACATTGTATTGATCTATAGATGCTACATAGATGCTACATTGTATGTATCTATAGATGCCACATTGTATTGATCTATAGATGCTACATAGATGCTACATTGTATTGATCTATAGATGCCACATTGTATTGATCTATAGATGCCACATTGTATTGATCTATAGTTGCCACATTGTATTGATCGTACTCTTTCAGACCGGTTCAGGGAGTACCAGTGGATCGGCCTGAATGACCGGACCATCGAGGGAGACTTCCGCTGGTCGGACGGGAATCCTCTGGTGAGCGTCGGCGACTCTTTGGAGAGTTTCCAGGAGATCGTCACTTCCTCCTCTTGGCGGTTTCATTCTCTCTCTCTCTCTCTCCGTCAGCTCTACGAGAACTGGTTCCGCGGCCAGCCGGACAGCTACTTCCTGTCGGGCGAGGACTGCGCGGTGATGGTGTGGCACGACGGCGGCCGCTGGAGCGACGTGCCGTGCAACTACCACCTGTCCTACACCTGCAAGAAGGGCGTCAGTGAGTTGCTTGTAGTTGTTTGTCCATTTCCTCCCGAGGGCGCCGGTCCAACTGACCCTCTGGCCAACAGCGTCCTGCGGCGAGCCGCCCGATGTGCCCAGAGCGAAGGTATTCGGCAAGAAGCGGCTGCTCTACGAGACCGGCGCCAAGGTGCGGTACTACTGTGAGGGGGGGCGCGAGCAGAGGAGGAATCCGGTCATCAAGTGTCTGCCCGGCGGCCGGTGGGAGGAGCCTCTGATCACCTGCATCCCCGGTGAGCGCCGCTTAATCGAGTTTAGTTTGAGTTAAATATACGTATATATATTTGTTTTGCATTGTTCTGGCGCCCCCTGTGGACGAGAGTGGTAGTGTTTCTGAGCCCCCTCAAAAATGCCTCTGATTTTACGCACTAAAGTCTGCTGCAGAATATTGCTGCATGTCTGAAGAAGTGTCCCAGAGGGAGTCGCACACAATCTGATAAATGTCCTTGAGTCATGTCACTCGAGGCGGCGTCGGTCTGGTCCGAAGACGACGAAAATAATCCGTAATGTTTTTAAAATAAGTTCTGATCTGTGCTTGTGCCTTAAGACCGTATTTGTCTCCCACCTGTAGCTCGTTCCGTGGGAGGAGACTCGGCCACCTCCCTTCCTGACCAGCAGGGGGAGGTCACAGAGGTCACGGAGGTCACGGAGAAAGCAGCTCCGCTCTTCTGGGACATTGCATGGAACGTCTGAAGCCAACCTGCCTTTTTACAATAGAATGTATATTAATATTAATAATAACTTTTCCCTCTTTTCTCGTGTCTCAGAGGACTTTTCCATCTGTATGAAATCTGATCTTTAATATTTTTCCGCCACGTCGAGGCCACAGGTCTGAAAATCGACCTGACAATACAGACCTGGAATTTAATTAACAAAAAGCACACGGAGACTTATTGATAAACTTCGGAAAATAGTTAATATTTTTTACATGATTCCTCCCTTAATTCTAAAATGATATATCTATGTTATTCTTTCAGTTTTATGACAAAACTGCAATTTTATTGATTTTAATTTAAATTGGCTGACGTTGCAATTGAAACGGGAAGAAAACGAGTGATTGTGTCCCTTCAGAATAAAAGCCCATGGAAGTGAAAGTTTGAGTAAATATGACTCAACATTATATTTCTATAGATCTGTTGCTGGATGCGTTTCATGACTTCTGATCACCTGCTTTGCTTTTTTACCTGAATATGAAAGTTGTCCTCATCTAAATGCAGAACATATTCTTTTTCATGCACTGATCCAGATTATTATTTTCCTAATGTTTCTTTATAACTCGTTTAATGCCTCATTTGCATATTCAAACATAACATGTCATAAAACTTGCAATGCAATAAATCCACTTAATGTTGTCATGATGTTTCATGGTGAAATATATGAGGTCATGTCAAGTAGAAGAATGCAGCCATTACACAAGAAGCAGAGACTTCTATACAACCAGAGGAGTCGCCCCCTGGTGGCCAGGAGAGAGAATGCAACTTTAACACAAGAAGCATAGACTTCTATACAACCAGAGGAGTCTTAGTATCTTAGCGTCTTAGTCTCTGTGGTATTGAGAGACATCGTTGAGATACAAGTGAACAAATACAGATCTTCAGACTCAAGGTGGATCTTTAACTAATGCAGAGATCATTTATTGGCACATGAATTCGCTGACACGTGAACACATCTGTTTGAATAAATATAATTACATGTAATTAATTTACAGATAAACCAGGGCATCCTTGAAGTAACTTACAGAGTTTTATCGTTGCCTGTGATCGAGTTCCCATGAGGCATCTGGGTCTCGTGTTACACAGAGAGATTCAACAAACACCTGCTGTGATGTCATCACGTTGTTAGTGCAGGAGTGATGATTGTGGCACGTTTTACACCTTTACTTTAATTATTTATTCTATTAGTCAAAGTGGTTTGTTGCTTACAACATAAAAATACCTGTTTCCTGTCTGACCAGACAATTTATTTTGACAACCAGGACAAACTACAAGCGTCCTGGAAAAAAGAAAAGAAAGTATCAACATTAAACTGAGGTACAAAGATATGTTTTCTTGATTAAAATATAGCAAAAGCTCCTTACAGATGCATCATTTAATTGGGGAATCCAAATGAGCGCATTATTCAGGGGCTACCTATAGCAATAGGCGCCGTACAGATGTGTCATCTCGTTGGGGAATCCAAATGAGCGCACCCCAGCCTCGGGGACGCCCCCACAGTGCTCTCTGGGGCTGCTGATGGGAAACCGCACGCTGCCGTCTCTCAGCCAGCCGCCGTCGCACTGGTCGTAGCTTTGGAAACGCCAGGCGGAGTAAAGATGGCCGACCAACGCCAACTCGCCGCCCTGGCGCTGACACGCGTTTCCCGCCTGCTCGAAGGAGAAAGACCCCGAGACGTAGGAGACGGAGCCTGAGAGACACACCAGAGAAGGTCAGTCCACTTCGCACTCATCATGTCGCCCTCCGTCAGCCACGGGTCCAGAACCATTGACCCTCTACCTGTCCACTAACTTTGATGTTGTGTTGATTTTGGTGCCCCCTGTGGACTAAAGTGGTAGTGTTGGTTCTGCTGCCCCCTGTGGACTAAAGTGGTAGTGTTGGTTCTGCTGCCCCCTGTGGACTAAAGTGGTAGTGTTGGTTCTGCTGCCCCCTGTGGACTATAGTGGTAGTGTTGGTTCTGCTGCCCCCTGTGGACTAAAGTGGTAGTGTTGGTTCTGCTGCCCCCTGTGGACTAAAGTGGTAGTGTTGGTTCTGCTGCCCCCTGTGGACTAACGTGGTAGTGTTGGTTCTGCTGCCCCCTGTGGACTAAAGTGGTAGTGTTGGTTCTGCTGCCCCCTGTGGACTAAAGTGGTAGTGTTGTTCTGATGCCCCCTGTGGTCTAAAGTGGTAGTGTTGGTTCTGCTGCCCCCTGTGGACTAAAGTGGTAGTGTTGTTCTGATGCCCCCTGTGGTCTAAAGTGGTAGTGTTGGTTCTGCTGCCCCCTGTGGACTAAAGTGGTAGTGTTGTTCTGATGCCCCCTGTGGACTAAAGTGGTAGTGTTGGTTCTGCTGCCCCCTGTGGACTAAAGTGGTAGTGTTGTTCTGATGCCCCCTGTGGTCTAAAGTGGTAGTGTTGGTTCTGCTGCCCCCTGTGGACTAAAGTGGTAGTGTTGTTCTGATGCCCCCTGTGGTCTAAAGTGGTAGTGTTGGTTCTGCTGCCCCCTGTGGTCTAAAGTGGTAGTGTTGGTTCTGATGCCCCCTGTGGACTAAAGTGGTAGTGATGGTTCTGATGCCCCCTGTGGACTAAAGTGGTAGTGTTGGTTCTGCTGCCCCCTGTGGACTAAAGTGGTAGTGCTGGTTCTGCTGCCCCCTGTGGACTAAAGTGGTAGTGTTGGTTCTGCTGCCCCCTGTGGACTAAAGTGGTAGTGTTGGTTCTGCTGCCCCCTGTGGACTAAAGTGGTAGTGTTGGTTCTGCTGCCCCCTGTGGACTAAAGTGGTAGTGTTGGTTCGAAGAACTCTATAGAACCAGACCGTCTTCTCTCTGGTGGTCTGTTTGATGGAAGTCGATAGAGGACCAGGACTAGACTGAGACTGGTTCAGGACCAAATAAAAGTTCCTCACTGTAAATCTAGGATAAGACATTTATGTTTGTTATTTCAACAATTTTTTTATGTGGAAACATGGCCAGATGGATGATGGATCGATTATTATTTCCAAAAGTCTGTTTTATTGAGACCGCCCCGAGCTTACCGGACGTCTGGGAGGTGAAGCAGAAGGCGTCGAAGCGATCGCGGCTCTTATCCTTCGTCCCGTAACTGCGAATGCCGGGGAGCAGCTGCCCTCCGCAGGCGGGCCGAGGGCTAACGATGGGGTAATGGACGCTCCCGTCCCGGAGCCAGCCGGCGTTGCACCAGTCCAGACCCTCCGTCCACGCTGCAACGAGGACACACGCGCCGGCCTTAAGAGAGCTGACGGGCCCGCAGAGAACTCCTGACCCGGGTGCACGGCTTACCTCTGTACAGCTGGTCGTACGAGGCCAAGGCGCCATCTTGCCCAGCACACGCCTCCGTCGCCTCGCGGAAGGTGAATCTGTAGCGGCCGTTTTTACTCTGGTAGGGGAACACCACGCCTGCAGGTGGAAGATATTAGTTTGTGTTTATGTTTTCATATTTGTTCTGTGCTTCATCAAAGACCTGATTCCCAACCATGAAGCCCAGGCGGTCTCGGTACTCTAGATGTGGGAACATTTAAACCCGTAGTTTCAAAAATATTACTTCAATTCACCAAATGAAAATGGTTTCTATACATTTTCTACCATTTTCATTTGGTGAAATGAAGTAAAAATGTTTAAATTACCAGTTTTAATTTACGAATGACAGAAAAACGGGGGTTTGCCAGGTGATATTTGTGTTTTGGTTTTCGTAAAAGTTGAATGTTGCAGCACAATCGCAGTCAAACGAATAAAAACAACCTAGCAAACAACCACATAGTGTTAGTTAACATTTGTGGTTCGCGTTAGCTGATGTAGCTCGCTGTCGTAGCTCGCTGTCGTATTACTGATACATAAAGAAAAGGTTTTTACAGATTCCAGGTGGATTAAAGATGGCCGACTAATGCCAACTCCTGATTAAATATTTAATTCTAACATCAACACTAGCGAGCCAAAGTATTGATTCCTATTGACAGCTTTAGCTTGTAAGTTAGCTACTCGAAAAATAAATGCTAAATTCAATTCAATTCAGTTTATTTGTATAGCCCAATTTCACAAATTACAAATTTGTCTCGGAGTGCTTTACAATCTGTACACATAGACATCCCTGCCCCAAAACCTCACATCGGACCAGGAAAAACTCCCAAATAACCCTTCAGGGGGTAAAAAAAGGGAAGAAACCTTCAGGAGAGAACAGAGGAGGATCCCTCTCCAGGATGGACAGATGCAATAGATGTCATGTGTACAGAAGGACAGATTAGAGTTAAAATTCATTCAATGAATATGACAGAGTGGATGAATAGTTCATAGTAGGCATATTTTGTTTAAATGGATGCAACCGTTCATCCAATTGCTCTGTTGCCTTTTGTTTGAATTATTTTGGGAATCTTTAAAGACGTAATATTTAAAGACCACTTCACAACAAACATATAGCCGTCCGACGTATTCCCACCCGACAATTTGTATGATATCGTACAAAAAAGTTACTCCTCATTTTTCTTCGACGGTCCTGTTAATAATTTGTGTCTTAAATGCTTACATTTTGTTTATGGTTGCAATAAGGTGTTCACAACTTGTAGGTGTAAAAAGAGGGCCTCTCTGAGAAAGAAGGATGTGAAAGGAGAGTACATCCTCTTCTGAGAAAATAAGGAAGAAGGACGTAAGGGTCGGGGTCCATACATGGAGGGCACATAGGGGCTAAGATCTGACAGGTCCATATATGGAAGCTACCGAGGGGCTAGTTGAGTAAGATACGGGGTCATTCTTTACATTAGAGGAACATCAGCCAGAAAAGAGGAACAAGGATGCAACCTCCTAGTTCCTGATTATCAGCTGCATGATACAAACTTGTCCTAACGGTAGATATCGCTTGCTCGCACATATTGCCCACGCTGAAGGACGGACGAGAGGAGGAACCCGTGAGCCATAAGAGGGAAGGACTTCCCAGTGCTCCAATGAGGCTCGCACAAAGTCTAAACCAAGCGCCGGAGCTACCTGATTCAGGTAGATCCGGCACCCTTTTTGTCTCCGGCTCCTTAAGAGTACCGAGCGTTTAGGTCTGAGCTTGATCAGCTTGTAGTAGCTTGTTTTCCTATATTCTGTTTGCTGTTGAATAAACGTAGTGTGTTTAAACTTAGCTCCTCTCTTCGTCTGATTCCGCCGTACTCCTGGTTGAATCCTTGACCTCGACAAATTGGTAGCAGAGGATGGTTATTACGACTTCGACCTGAAAGAGGAGGATCACCCCGAGACGGAGACGGCATTGTGGGCCACCACTTGGAGGACCCAGACTGACTCAACTCTCTTCTCGGAACCTGATCAATCAGCTGACAACTAAAAGGTAAGACAACGCCTGTTTAAATGAACGATTGTCTCTTGAATATTACAAATTTGATCAGTAGTACTAGAAGTGAGTATAACCCAGTCATAAAATAAATTGAATTAAGATAAACAAATGAATCAAAGTGATTAAAGTAAAACATAATACAGATAAAACAAGTTACAAAGACCTCTGGGAGGCCGGACCGGGTCCGCTGTTTTTTAAAAACCCTGAGAAAAATGTTTAGAGAATAACTTGTACACACGAATGTGTCATGATTTGGGACTTCTATTTTTGCCACTGGGGTCATTTGGCGACCTCTGGTGGCCGAAAGACATTATTTCAGTCTTCCTGTTCCACACCTGTTTTCACTTGGTAAAGTTCAATTAACTTTGTTTGACCAGGGTATAAATACCTGGCAGTGTGCTAGACACGTCATCGCGACGTTTGATTATTCTTAGTGATCCTCGTTACCCTCTCGTAACGTTTGCTATTCTTCCGTGTTTTGGATTTTGACTCTTGTTTGGATTATACCATTTTTGGATTTTGACTCTTGTTTGGATTATACCATTTTTGGATTTCGACTCGTTGTTGGGATTATACCCTTTTTGGATCTACCCCTTGTGTTCACGTTATTGCCGCCTCAGAGACACGTTTACATTTTGTGAAACTCCGTTGTGACGGAGAGGAAATAAAACACTCTTTTGACTGTACTCTCTGCATTTGGGTCCTCAATTGCCCACTGGGTAAATCGTGGGTTACCACTACAGCGACCCGGGTTTTCTTCCCGACTCCGGTGTCCTTGCAGAACGTCGCGAACATTATGGACCTAGCAGAGCACATGTCCCAGCGATGGGAGAGAATGGAGCAGACCCTCCAGGTTATATCCCTTAGCCTACATTCAAACAACACCCGTATTGACCAGCACGAACAAGCACTAGTTCACCACAAGGAAGCAGAAGATCGCCAGCAGAAGGAGGCTACTCGCCAGCAGGCAGAGCTGGGGGCGCAGCGAGAGCGTATGGTCCACCAGCAGGCGCTGCTTTCTTCCCAGCGTGACAGCATGACTCTCCAGCAGGAGAACCTTGCCCGCCAACAGGTGGATGTTGCTCGCCAGCAGGAAGACGTACTTCGCGAACACCCAGTACCTGCAGCAACTGGACCAGAGAGGCGCAGCACAGCATCTTCATGAGGCTCCTGTTTCACACTCCTCTGTGGAACCCCGGGTCTCCCAGCCGCATTGCTATGATGGCAGCAAGGGGGGTTGTCGAGGTTTTCTTACACAGTGTGACCTGATCTTTGAGCTCCAACCCCGTGCTTTTTCCTCGGACCGCTTCCGCATAGCGTACATCATTACCCTTCTCACAGACAAGGCCTTGAAATGGGCTACCGCAGTCTGGGCGAAGCAGGGCTCAGTATGCTCTTCCTTAAAAGATTTCCAGGAAGAAATGTTACTGGTCTTTGACCAGTTCACGACCGGGCCAGACACTGCCAAGCTGCTAATGACCATTCGGCAGGACAAGCATTCCGTTACGGACTATGCCATTGAGTTCCGCACTCTCGCAGAGGAGAGTGAATGGAATGACAAGGCTCTGGTAACGGCCTTCCACCACGGGCTGTCGGACGCCCTGAAAGATGGGTTGGCTTCGATCGGGTGCCCCAGGGAGTTAGAACCTCTGATTGCCCACGCCGTGCGATTGGACAACCGTATGAGGGAGCATCGCGGGGACCAGGGGGTCTCCTGGCTACTACCAGCAGATTCTGGGAGGTTCAAGTCAAGTGAAGATCCCGAGCCTATGCAGCTGGGCGGGGCCCGACTGTCGGCCAAAGAGAAGGAGCGGCGGAGGCGTCAGGGTCTTTGCCTTTACTGCGGCGAAACTGGTCACCGCATATCTTCTTGTCTCGAGCTCTCGGGAAAAGGGGTCGTCCGTCCAACCAGGGAGGGGTTGTGACGGGCGCAACCTTTTCTTCCCAGTCTCCAGACCAAGCGGTGTATCTCCCTATTTCCATCTCCTGGGGCAAGAATGAACATTCATGCCAGGCTCTGGTAGACTCCGGGGCAGCGGGAAATTTCATAGACCGGGGTCTTGCACTAAGGCTCAAGATCCCTCTGGTTTCCCTTGAGACACCGCTTGCTGTCACCGCCCTTGATGGGCGAGCACTGGGTAACGGCAGCGTGACCCAAGTCACATCACGGGTGAGGCTGCGACTGGGAGATCATCGTGAGGAGATCTCCCTAAACCTGATCTGCTCTCCGGAGTTTCCGGTGGTCTTGGGGTTCCCGTGGCTCAACCGCCACAACCCCCATCTTGACGGACGACCCCTTTTCCCGTTGGCCGCATCCTCGAATGGGGCCCTACCTGCCACGCCACCTGTCTCTTCATTGATTCTCCGCTTTGTTTTCCCAAGCCTCCTGAGCCTGCTGAACTGTCGCTGGTGCCGGCAGAGTACCTGGATCTGCAGGAGGTGTTCAGCAAGAGCCGGGCCACTTCTCTTCCACCTCACCGGCCATACGACTGCTCAGTCGAGTTACAACCAGGTACCAGTCCAACCAGGGGGCGGATTTTTTCCCTTTCTCGTCCAGAAAGGAGGGCCATGGACGATTACATCAGGGACGCTCTAGCGTCCGGGTTCATCCGTCCGTCCACGTCTCCTGCCGGAGTGGGGTTTTTCTTCGTGGGCAAGAAGGACTGTTCCCTGCGGCCCTGTATCGACTACCGGAGCCTTAACAAGCTCACCATCCGTAATCGTTATCCCCTGCCACTGATGTCCACAGCATTTGACCTCCTCCAGGGTGCAAGCATTTTTACCACACTAGACCTGCGAAATGCGTACCACCTGGTCCGTATCCGGAAGGGGGACGAGTGGAAGACGGCCTTCAACACCCCGACGGGGCACTACGAATACCAGGTGATGCCCTTTGGCCTAACTAATGCTCCAGCAGTGTTACAGGCCCTGATCAATGACTGTCTCCGTGACATGATTAATCACTTAGTTTTCGTGTACCTGGACGATATTTTGATTTTCTCCAGTTCTCTGCAGGAACATCGCTTACACGTCCGACAGGTTCTCAAAAGACTCCTTAAAAACCATCTTTTTGTGAAACCCCAAAAGTGTGAATTCCACAGACCTGAGGTTACCTTCCTGGGGTACATCCTCAGGGAGGCCCAGATTGAGATGGATCCAAAGAAGACGAAGGCAGTGAGGGACTGGGAGGCCCCTAAATCCATTAAGGGGGTGCAGCAGTTCCTGGGCTTTGCAAATTTTTATCGGAGGTTCATCCGAGGCTTTAGTTCTATTGCAGAACCCATCTCCGCCCTTACCAAGAAGGGTCGTGGTCCCTTCGTCTGGTCCTCTAAAGCGGAGGAGGCCTTTTGTGAACTGAAGAGAAGGTTCTCCTCAGCCCCCATTCTCGTCCTTCCGGACCCATCCCTGCCGTTCACGGTGGAGGTGGATGCCTCTGAGGTAGGGGTTGGGGCTATACTCTCACAGAGGGCTCAGGACGACAAGATCCACCCCTGCGCTTTCTTCTCCCACCGGCTGAGTCCTGCAGAATCCCGGTACGACGTGGGTGACCGGGAGTTGCTGGCCGTCAAGCTGGCGCTTGAGGAGTGGAGGCACTGGCTGGAGGGCGCTCAACATCCGTTCCTGGTGTGGACGGACCATCGGAACCTTGAGTACCTCCAGGTTGCCAAGCGCCTCAACCCCCGACAGTCTCGATGGTCCCTGTTTTTTAGTCGCTTCGACTTTACCCTTTCCTACCGCCCAGGGTCGAAGAACATCAAGCCCGATGCCTTGTCCCGGCAGTTTCCCTCGGATAGCCAAGATAAGGAAGAGAGGTCCATCATTCCTCTTTCCCGGATCGTGGCATCCATCCGCTGGGGGATTGAGGCCAAGGTCAGAAGGGCGCAACGGGACGAACCCACCCCAGGTCCGGAGAGGCCTGGACTCCTCTTCGTTTCCCGAGGCGTACGATCACAGGTACTCCAGTGGGGTCACGCTTCTCGTATCACAGCACACCCTGGGGCTCGACGGACGCTGGAGTTCGTGCAGAGACGGTTTTGGTGGCCTGGCATGGCCGAGGATGTTAAGTCTTTTGTCGGGGCCTGCTCCGTCTGTGTACGAAGCAAGAACTCCCACCAGCGGCCTCAGGGGTTACTACATCCCCTCTCCATTCCACACCGACCGTGGTCCCACATTTCCATGGATTTTGTGACCGGTCTCCCCGTATCGGAGGGGAACACTGTTATTCTTGTCATTGTAGACAGGTTTTCGAAAGCCTGTCGCTTTGTGCCATTACCCAAGCTACCGTCCGCACTTGAAACCGCGAAACTCGCGTTTAACCATGTCTTTCGGCTGTTTGGTCTTCCACTGGATATCGTCTCCGACCGTGGTCCCCAGTTTTCTTCCAGGGTGTGGCGGGCTTTCTGCAAGAGCATTGGGGCGACGGTCAGCCTCTCCTCCGGCTTCCACCCTCAGTCGAACGGACAGACGGAGAGGATGAATCAGGAGCTCGAGACCACCCTGAGGGCACTGGGGGCAGACAACGCATCCTCCTGGAGCTCCTGTCTTCCGTGGGCAGAATATGCACACAACACCCTCCAGTCTTCCGCTACTAATATGTCTCCTTTTCAATGTCAGTTTGGGTTCCAGCCTCCCTTGTTTGCAGAGCAGGAGGAGGAGGTTGGGGTGCCCTCTGTTCAACACTTCATGAGAAGGTGTAGGCGGACCTGGAAGAAGGCCCGGCAGAACATGGTGCGCACCGCGAGGACCAACCAGTCCCAGGCCAACCGGCGTCGGCGACCGGCTCCTTCCTTCCGTCCAGGACAGAGGGTGTGGTTGTCCGCACGGGATATTCCCTTGCGAGTGGAGTCCCGCAAGCTGGCGCCTCGGTTTATTGGTCCGTTCAAGATCGTCCGGAGGATCAACCCGGTGACCTACCAGCTCCAGCTCCCTCGCACCCTGAGGATTAACCCCTCGTTCCATGTTTCCCTCCTGCGACCCCTCCTGTCCTCTCCTCTGGCCCCGGCTGCCAAGCCCCCTCCCACCCCCCGCATCGTGGGTGGACAGCCTGCCTTCACAGTTCGCCGGTTGCTGGACTCCCATCGGGCGGGGCGCGGGTTACAGTACCTGGTGGACTGGGAGGGTTACAACGCAGAGGAGCGCTCATGGGTCCCGGCCCGGAACATTTTTGACAACTCCCTCATCAGTGACTTTCACCGCAAGCATCCTGATCGCCCAGGGGTCGTCAGGAGACTCCCCTAAGAGGGGGGGTACTGTCATGATTTGGGACTTCTGTTTTTGCCACTGGGGTCATTTCGCGACCTCTGGTGGCCGAAAGACATTATTTCAGTCTTCCTGTTCCACACCTGTTTTCACTTGGTAAAGTTCAATTAACTTTGTTTGACCAGGGTATAAATACCTGGCAGTGTGCTAGACACGTCATCGTGACGTTTGATTATTCTTAGTGATCCTCGTTACCCTCTCGTAACGTTTGCTATTCTTCCGTGTTTTGGATTTTGACTCTTGTTTGGATTATACCATTTTTGGATTTTGACTCTTGTTTGGATTATACCATTTTTGGATTTCGACTCGTTGTTGGGATTATACCCTTTTTGGATCTACCCCGTGTGTTCACGTTATTGCCGCCTCAGAGACACGTTTACATTTTGTGAAACTCCGTTGTGACGCAGAGGAAATAAAACACTCTTTTGACTGTACTCTCTGCATTTGGGTCCTCAATTGCCCACTGGGTAAATCGTGGGTTACCACTACAGCGACCCGGGTTTTCTTCCCGACTCCGGTGTCCTGACAGAATGAATGGAATTTTCAACAAAGGATTGGGAAAGGAGGGCTGCACGGTGGTGTAGTGGCTAGCACTGTCGCCTCACAGCAAAAGGGCCGTGGGTTCAATTCCCGGTCGAGGCGGTCCTTCTGTGTGGAGTTTGCATGTTCTCCCCGTGGCAGCGTGGGTTCCCTCCGGGTTCTCCGGCTTCCTCCCACAGTCCAAAGACATGCTGCAGGTTAATTGATCTCTAAATTGCCCATAGGTGTGAATGTGAGAGTGAATGGTTGTATGTCTCTATATGTGCCCTCGATGGACTGGCGGCCTGTCCAGGGTGTCCCCCGCCTTCGCCCGATGTCAGCTGGGATCGGCTCCAGCGCCCCCGCGACCCTAATGAGGATAAGCGGTATTGATAATGGATGGATGGATGGATTGGGAAAGGAGAAATAACCAAACGAAAAGAGGATGTTGTAGATCCTGAAGGTGGCTGGCTCAGTGGCTCGGGTGAATTCCATACACACTGAAGGCCGCACCTGAGGTTTCTCGATCAGTGGCTCGGGTGAAATCCATACACACTGACTGAGAAATTCGGGGATCGAATTCATGTCCGGAAAATCGTTTGGGTATTTTCCAGACACAAACTGACGTTAAAATAAAAAATAAAGGAAAACTGTCAGAAGATAGTTGTTAGGTTTTAGAGCATGTGTTTTCAATTTGTATTAAAGAATGTAAGCCCTATGAATTATTGTTTACTCCTCGGGGTTGTAATTATTAGAAGAAGATTAATAATTACAATCATATTGTTGCTGTGTTGTTTATTCTATGCCGGTCACCCTGAGAGAAAAAGGTTCCAGGGTCACATCGGGTTAATAAGCAGACACAGGAACAATGTTTTGTTTCAGGTCTCCCCACATAACTCACCCTAACCCACACCACACAGGACTCAAGGTCATGAAGCTCATACTGATAAGAGACCTCATCCTGTTTTGTGTAACCACTTGTTTCAATAAAAGGACTGTCGGAGGAGAATTGAGCCAGAGTGTTTTGGAGACGTGCGAAGGCACAGCTCAGGCATTCTCCTTGTGACAAGTAAAACTACGAGCTCGAGTCTGTCATCTGTGGTCATTGGAGTTGGTCTGATAATTGAACTAGCGGGGCTTTATCATTAAGGTGAAACCCCCACAGTAGTATGCCCACGGGCCCGAACCTGCACTAATTTAACATAGAAAACAAACGTCCTCAGAAGGTTTTGTTAAAGGTAGTGAGGCCGAGATAAATAAGTAACAAGACAGTGAGAATAGATGAGTTATTATGTGTTTTGTGTAAAAAAAACTGTCAGAAGGTAGTATGCCCACGGGCCCGAACCTGCACTGATTTAACATAGAAAACGAACGTCCTTAGAAGGTTTTGTTAAAGGCAGTGAGGCCGAGATAAATAAGTAACAAGACAGTGAGAATAGATGAATTATTATGTGTTTCGTGTAAAAAAAACTGTCAGAAGGTAGTATGCCCACGGGCCCAAACCTGCACTGATTTAACCCTTGTGTTGCCTTCGGGTCAATTTGACCCGATTCAATGTTTCACCCTCCTGTCGCCTTCGGGTCAATATGACCCGATTCAATGTTTAACCCTCCTGTTACCTTTATATTTACTAACATATTTTACCCTTGAGGTCAATATGACCCCAGCTATTAAAATCTCCAGAAAATTATTAGAATTAATATTGTTTTCCAAGTTTAAGTGTGAGGTACTTTATGTTTGTTTGTTGACTCCCGAAAGAACACCGACATTAAACATTGAATCGGGTCAAATTGACCCGAAGGCGACAGGAGGGTTAAATATTGAATCGGGTCAAAATGACCCGAAGGCAACACAAGGGTTAACATAGAAAACGAACATCCTTAGAAGGTTTTGTTAAAGGTAGTGAGGCCGAGATAAATAAGTAACAAGACAGTGAGAATAGATGAATTATTATGTGTTTTGTGTATGATTTGTATGTAAATAAGACTGGGGAGGAAGAACTGGACGAACTAACTGCAGTAGTACTGACCACATCAGACACCCCTACCCCCTTAAAACGATAGATCCACAGGCAGAACCACTCCTTCCGCCCGGTCAACAACTGACAAACACCGTCCAACTGAACGAAGGTCACGTACAAGACTATAGAAAATCGGGAATGTTCACTTGTTTCGTCCTAACAGTAGTAACCTTAGTAGTGTCAGGAATAGGAAGAGTGTTGACATTACAGAGTAACAGAAAGATTTAGGGAAGTAGACAAGATGACAGCCAGTCTAACTGTGAAAGAATGGCTGACAGAAAGAATGGAAGAAAGGTCAGGGAAAGGATGGGAAAAGGATAAAGGGGTATGGGAAAGCGTGTTAGGAAGATGGGTTAGGGAAGGATGGATGAGGCCAGGAGGAATGTTTCCCGAAAAAAAGGATATCGACAAAATGGAAGCTGACAGAGTGAAGAAAGCCCAACTAGAGGTCGAAGAAGCCAAAGAGAAGGCATGGGCCCCACAAGCAAAGAAAAAGGCGAAGGCAGCAGTGAAAGCAGCAGAAGAGGAAGCGAAACTGGGGACCTGGGCCACGGACGAACTAAACAGGAAGTTTGCACTTCGCTCCCAATCACAGGAAGCCCCTCCCGTATCAGTGAGGGTAATGTTCCCTACTGGCCGGCCCAAAGAAAGCTACGCAAAAAAAAACTCAGGCACCCAAAGCAGAGCCACGCCCAAATAAGTATGTTCCCCTGTATCCTGCCTCACCCTACGGATTAGAGCCACCCCCATACTTACTGAACAACCCATTTGCCGTGGCCCCCACAGCACCCATAATGCAGGCACCAGTATTACAAATCAAAAGAAGCAACTGAAAGGGAGAGGTGAATGCAAATTTGGCCCTGAGACTGCTGGGGGAGATAGAAGTAGAAGACGATGCAGACGCAAAAGAAGAACTAATTGTGCTTCAAGACCATGTCCAGGAGCTGCGAAGGGTGGTCGGCAACATGATGGGAAAAGAGTCCTCCAGACAACGAGGAAGCCCGGGAGGAGAATCAAGATCACGGAGGAGCTCTATCCAAGGAAGCCTAAGCTATTTGAATCAAGAAAGCGATGTGCTGTTCCAGGAAAGAACACTTGAGCAACTGTCAGTCCACACACCAGACCCACTTGAGGAAGAGGAAGAATATATGCAGGCATCGGACCTGCCTCCGGAAAACTGTAGGAAAGCGGGGGAGTGGCTAAAAACCACAGCAACACCAAGGGTAGAGGCCAGAAGAAAAAGCTGGAATGATGAAAAAGAAGAAGTGAAGATAAGTAAGGCTCAGGAACATACCAGAGGGCGCAGCCATGAGAAAAGAAAGGGACAAGGGTATACGAGGATTGATGAACATGGATTCCTGGCGGGCACCTCTGAAGAAGGAAGACGGCCAAGGGCGCACAGCACACCCAGATCCAGCCCTTCCCCCCGGTTCAACCACGGAAGAGGAAGTCTCGAGCATGACACCTGGATCAATGGCACGGTAAAACTGACCCCTATGACTGATTCAAGATCTGATTCACCAGAGAACAGGCAACAAGGCCCCATCACCAGATCAAGGACGCGAACAATATCTCGAGAGACAAAGGGACTCCTCTCCGAGAGGGGCTGCAGGATCCTACCCGTTGAGTCAAGTGGCAGGAGAACGAGCAGGAGTGGTGGATTTTATCCCTTTCCCACATCAAGATATGGCTGGAATGGTGAAAGCCCTGCCCCCCCTACCAGAAGGAGCAGACGAGTGGATTGAGGCAGTCCAAACCTGCACGGTGGGACAGATACTTGCAGTAGGAGATCTTAGGGCCCTGCTGTATAGAAGCCTGGACCAGCATCGAGCAATAAAACTCCTTAAAAGGGCAGGCATAGAGACAAGTCTCCCAGACTCCACCCCTTTCAACAATCACCGCCACACCCTGTGGGAAGCCTTGAGAGAAAAATACCCAGGCACTCCTGCCAACTCCACTGTCACTGCGTTTAAATGGGAGGACAATGAACCAGCAGTGACCTACATGGACAGGGCAACATTGGTGTGGAGGAAGGCTTTCAAAGAACACCATGAAGGGAACAAAGCCTCAACCCTCATGTACAGGGAAATGGTGGTAAAAGGACTTCCTAGTGCAGCATGTACCGCATTGGCCAAGACAGTGGGCCTGGCAGCCATGGCCAATTCAGAGTGGGAAGCCCATGTGAAGCATCATCTCACGGAGGTCAGGGACTCCAACAAAGAAGAAGGAGATGAGGAAAGGCAGCTGCGCATCCGCCTATTAAGAACGCAGATAAAGAATGAAGAAAGAACCGAGGCCGAAGTCTCCAAACAAAAGAAAGTAGTGGCCAAAGCAACCCAGGGGGCATATCTCATGGAACAGGTGACAGAAGCACTGGCCCAGGTGAACCAGGCGGTTCAAGTACAACACCCACTGTTGGCCCATCAGCCCTTGCCTCAGCAACCTGCCTATCCAACCGTGCCAGCACCGGTACACTATCAACAGGGACCCTCTCAAGTACCTGGTTACCCTCCTTATGTCCCTCCACCGACCCCCTGGCCATACCAGACAGCCGCCTCCTTCAGATGCTACAACTGTGACAGAGAAGGCCATTTTGCCAGGGAGTGTCGAGTCCCCAAGAAACATATGGGACGTGGAAGAGGAAGACCCGCTCCAGGCGATTAGCAGCCTCAATACCGGCCAGGACCAGCCCCAGGGACCAGCTCCACATCCGGTGCCATATACCCATGATGTCTACCCACCACAACAACCTGCTGTCCAAGCTCCACAGACTTGGTACCCGCCCCTGGACCAAAGCCAATATTGACCCACCCCACCACCACAAGGGGAAGCTGAGTTGCTATTTTTCTCCACCACAGCTGAACCCCTGATATCTATGACCATTGAAGGACATACCATGGTCCTCTTGGCCGATTCAGGAGCAACATTTTCCAGCGTGCGACATCCTTTCCCACCCTCGTCTAAAGCCGTGAATGTGGTGGGGGTATCCGGCTCTCCTGAACAACAACTTTTTTCTAAACCTTTGCAAGTTAAATGGCAGGACTACCAAGTCCAACATCCCTTTCTGCTGGCTCCAAACTGCCCTGTGAACCTTTTGGGCAGAGATCTCATGTGTAAACTGCGAATGTCCATCTTCCTATCACCAGATGGCATCCAAGTCTCCACCAGAGTTCCAAAGTCGACTCCCATGCCCCCAATTCGAATGCTGTTTCTGTCTCACGCCGCACTTCCCGCCATACAACAGGTATACTGGCTGCGCCTCCTGAACCATGGACTGACACCCCAGCGGTACAGTCGTTTTTCATGAAGAATAAATCAAAGATCTATTCCCTGCATCCTTACAAGACACCCCTGGACTATGTCCATTGTACCATGAATGTGACCACATGCGACCAAGAACTTTACATGGACGATTGGGATGAGAACATGAAACCCTTACGACCCACCATTTGCTGCACGGACCTGATCTGCGGAAAAGAGGGTGTGGCTGCTGCTGTGTCACTCAACCCATGGTTATCAGAATGGTTTGAGCTGTCAGAGTATTCAGCTCCACACGTCACCCTGGCGGTGGGACATGGATTTGAAGCCCGAGGCCTCGGTCTCATGGTAAAAAGAACACAGACGTTGGAATGGATGCCTACCACGGATCCAGCAGTGATGAAAGCATAAACAGAAGACACATGGAAATTTTCGCAAATAAACACCCAGGAGTCTACACTGCCTGAACATCTGCCAGTGCCTCGTCATCATGGGTTGCCATGCACTGATCACCCTAGTACCAGTGTTCTACTTTCAACAGTGCCACCAGCATTGTCGACCACGTCCCCATTCGACAAAGGAAACATCAAGGCCAAGCCCATACGAGTGACCCTCTCAGACCCCACTCGTCCCGAATGGAGGAAACAGTACAAACTAAAGCCAGACCAGATAAAAGGCATTGGTCCTACGATTGAAGGACTACTGGGAGCAGGAGTGCTGTACCCATGCACATCTGTATTAACACGCCCATACTACCAGTCCCAAAGGCGGGAGGCAAGGGATGGAGGATGGTGCAAGATCTCAAACCCATCAACGACACCACAGTTCCTGACCCCTACCCAGTCCCCGATCCTCATGTGGCCCTTACCAACCTCTCGCCCAGTATGACGTATTTGACTGTCATAGACCTGGCAAATGCCTTCTTCTCGATCCCCCTGCATCCCGATTCCCAACCACTGTTCGCTTTTACATTCAATGGCCAATCATACACATATGCGGTCCTGCCACAAGGATACAGAGACTCTCCAGGCCTTTTCAACAAAGCACTGAGAAACCACCTTTCTGAACTCACCATCCCGGCTGGGGTGGTGCTTGTGCAGTACGTAGATGATCTCCTGATTGCCACCGAAACAGCTGAGTCCTGCCTTGAGTTCACGTTACGATTGCTCACGCACCTTCGCCAAAAAGGCTACAAAGTGAAGAAAGAGAAAGTGCAATGCTGCAGACGTGAAGTCACCTTCCTAGGCCGCACAGTCTCTGGAGAAGGCCTCAGTGTCACAAACGCCCAGAGAGAGAGCATCCTACACCATCCCAAACCACTCACAGTGTCCGCCATGCTCTCATTCCTGGGACTGACAGGGTACAGCCGGTCTCATGTACCCAACTACACTGGACTCACCACTCCTCTGAGAGACATTGTCAAAGTTGCTGGACCACGGAACCTCACAGCCCAGCTCCAATGGACGCCACAAGCAGAAGAAGCTTTCTCCCTGATCAAACAACGGCTTACACAGAGTGCTGCCCTTCGCTCCCCTGACTACACTATCCCGTTCCATATTGATGTTTCTGAACAGCGTGGCTTTGTCAATGCCGTGCTGTATCAGAAACAAAGAGGGGAAAGAGGGATACTTTTGTACCATTCTTCCAAACTTGATGCAGTTGAAACAGGCCAATCCACATGCGGCAGATATGTAGCGGCTGTAGCAAAAGCAATTGAGAAAACAGCGCACATGGTGATGTGACATCCATTGGAGATACACACGAACCACGGAGTATCCGCCTTTTTGGTGAGTAAGGAATTCACAATCAGCGCGGCCAGACGAACAAAACTCCAGAAAATCTGCACCGCGCCGCATGTCTCCTACGCCCCCGGTGGCATAAACATGGCAAATCACATCCAAACAGAAGAAGGAGAACCACACAAATGCGAAGAAAAAGCCATACAAGAAAACAAACTACGAGTGGACCTACAAAATGACCCACTAGAACACCCAGAGATGTGGCTATTCAGCGATGGATGTTGCTACAAAGGAGAAAAAGGCAACATAGCATCCTATGCTGTGGTACAACAACTAAACAATGAGTCACATATCACCAGAAAGGCAGAAATCATCCCACAACCAGCAAGTGCACAATTAGCAGAAGTAATGGCACTCACACAAGCTCTGAAGCTTGCAGAAGGAAAAAGAGCGAACATCTACACCGACTCAGCCTATGCACATGGAGCTGTGCACATTGATGGCCCCTCATGGATCAGAAGACAATTCACTACGTCAGGGGACCAACCAATCAAACATCGACAACACATGGAGCAACTATTGGAAGCTGTAATGCTCCCGAAAGAAGTGGCAATAATGAAGTGTAAAGGACATGACAAATTTGCCAACAGCAGAGTAAGCAGAGGAAATGTTGCAGCAGATGCAGCAGCAAAGGAAGCTGGAGGCTACACCCCGCAACAAATGACTCTAAGACCCTCCAAGCCACAGCAAATGGAACTGACCCCCTCGCACATCGCCGAAGTACAACAGAAAGCTGGACCATACGAATGGTCCGAATGGAGGCGAGGAGGAGCCAAACGAGACAAAAGCTCAAAAGAAGAGCTATGGAGGAGTGCAAATGGAAGAATTGTGGCCCCAGCAAAATTGTGCCAAATACTGATCAAAGACGCACATGGAAAGACCCACGAAGGAAAGAAAAGAACTCTGAAAAACATGACATTCCTGTGGTGGCACCCTCACATGGAAAGCATGGGGAACCTACACTGTGAGTGCGAAACATGAGGCAACCACAACCCAAAGAAGCCTTACCAAACACCAATGGGATCATACCCTGTGCCCTCAGCCTGCTTCCAAGACATCAGTATAGATTTTACAGATATGGGAGCGGATCGAGTAGTGGGAGGAAAAAGGTACTGACTGGTAATGGTAGACAGATTCTCTAAGTGGATAGAAGCTATCCCTGCCAAAAGAGAAGACGCCAAAACAGTGGTAAAGTGGCTACAAGAAGAACTGGTCCCCAGATATGGGGTACCAAGATGCATCAGGTCCGACAACGGAACACATTTCAATAACAAACTACTGCAGGAAGTAGAACTCGCGTTGGGAATTACGCATAAGTTCGGGTCAGTGTATCATCCTCAGTCTCAGGGGTTAGTAGAAAGGGCTAACCAGACGTTGAAGGCTAAAATAGCCAAAGCATGTGAGCGATCAAAACTGACATGGGTGCAGGCGCTGCCGTTGGCACTAATATCAATGCGATCCTCACCAGGAGCTAAAACACACCGGACTCCTTACGAGTTAATGACAGGAAGACCCATGCCTGGGCCACCCAGAGATGGAGGTCATATGCCAGCTCTGGATGTACAGCAGATAGAAATGTCTGACTGTGCGTAAGCTAACATCTCTTACTGAGGCTCTCTCCAAACAGGTCGCTCGGGCACAGGAGGTTACTTCACACTCGGTCCAGGTCAGAGGTAAATCAGGAGCACCTTGGCACCACCTCACATACTGTGTCCCAGCTAACACCCCCACAAGATCTCTCTCTGAGATTCGAGAAAATTTGAAAGATTTGAAAAATGGCGGCCTTGAACAGGGACCTGGGAAAGGCCCTGAGGAGATGCCTGTGAAATCCTGATGCAATGGCCAGAGATCGAGCACAACACCCCTTCTCTTGGGAGAGACTAGGACCTCCAACATCGGGAAGCAGAAGGGGCCAAAAGAGGGTGGGACGTGGGCGGTCCCCTCCTACATCGGAGTGCCAATCCGCAACATAGGAAAAAGGGTTGTTAGGGTGAAAGACCCAGACTCTTAAGAAATGAGTCAATATTATCGGAATTTAGGCGCCCGATGGGACCTCAATATAAAGGATTTTGAAGACATCGACCAACCCAGTATCTGGCCTTCTCCCACTGGGGTCCACAGATTTGCTGTGATACGAGCAAACAAAATCACGTTTCCACTCGGACCATTTACGGTGACTACTGGAATTGACACCCTCTCATGCGAAAGTCAGCAAGGAGATCTCACGGCAGGCGGAACAGGGTATCGAGGATACAAGATCTATCTGGAACTAAGGTTAGGAGAAGATGTCCTGTATTCAGAGCGTCCAAAGTATCCCCCTGGTCATCCCAGTATCGTCCAATGGTCACTAGAAATGAGGCGCTGGTACCATACGCCCTTGCGCCCGAACCCCCTAGAAGCTATGAACGAACTACTAAGTATAGAAGCCCACAAGAAACAAAGTTGTAAAAAATTATGATAGGGAGATACGGGCTAAGGTTCGGAAAAACAAAATAGAGAAATTCCTGTGTAAAATGTATGTCTAAAATGTATACATTTTGCTTATGGATGCAATAAGGTGTACATCCTCTTCTGAGAAAATAAGGAAGAAGGACGTAAGGGTCGGGGTCCATACATGGAGGGCACATAGGGGCTAAGATCTGACAGGTCCATATATGGAAGCTACCGAGGGGCTAGTTGAGTAAGATACGGGGTCATTCTTTACATTAGAGCAGGGGTGCTCACACTTTTTCAGCATGCGAGCTACTTATGTGACCAAGTCAAGGCGATCGACCGACGGGGAGGGGGGGGGGTGCTAGTGACTTTTTCTCCGTCCCGATGCGCGCAAACCGGTGTCGGAGCTCTGCGGCGCACGAGACGGCGGGCAGAGGACTGTTAACGCGACACGTAGAGACAGAAATGACATGCTGCTGCTGTAATGTGGCGCTATAGAGAAAGTGACAGGGGGGCGGGCCAATTTTTTTTAATGTCATGCGATCTACCAATACTACGCCGCGATTGACTGGCAGGTCGATCGCGATCGACGTATTGAGCACCCCTGCATTAGAGGAACATCAGCCAGAAAAGAGGAACAAGGATGCAACCTCCTAGTTCCTGATTATCAGCTGCATGATACAAACTTGTCCTAACGGTAGCTATCGCTTGCTCGCACATATTGCCCACGCTGAAGGACGGACGAGAGGAGGAACCCGTGAGCCATAAGAGGGAAGGACTTCCCAGTGCTCCAATGAGGCTCGCACAAAGTCTAAACCAAGCGCCGCCTCCTACAATAGTCAGCCAATCACGGAGGCTCTCCAGAACTATTTACGCCACTGCTTCAGGTAGCTCCGGCATCCTTTTTGACTCTGGCTCCTTAAGAGTACCGAGCGTTTAGGTCCGAGCTTGATCAGCTTGTAGTAGCTTGTTTTCCTATATTCTGTTTGCTGTTGAATAAACGTAGTGTGTTTAAACTTAGACGCTCCTCTCTTCGTCTGATTCCGCCGTACTCCTGGGTGAATCCTTGACCTCGACAGTCCACCAACACATGTACGTGCATGATGTCAAAATAAACTTCCATCTTCACAGGAAACAACTTGGTTGGTTAGAACAGCTGCGGACATCGGCCTCTCTGGTGCATTCGACCCCATTCCCCTCCCCCATCACCCAACAGTGTTTGTTTTTGCGATCTTTCTACTTCCTGGTCTGTGATTATGTGGATTATATACTGGACACATTTATGTTCTGCAATGTCTAGGAATTACGAAGCATTCATTTTGTGTTGGCATGGCTACGAACCCTAAGCTATCCGACTAGTTTCCAGAGGGGGAGATTCCTTTTTCCTGCCATGAGCCTGGCGTCGGAAACAAAATGGCCGCCGTATGAATACGCAACACAGTCTCAAGGCAGTTTGTGAAATTGTCACGAAATGCAATCTATTAGTTTTGTGTAGAAAACCTAATTTTTTGGTGGGCGTATTATTAAAGGCGTAATGCGTCCACCAATAAGACTCCTAACTGACTCCTAACCGGCAATACAAACCAACACCTTGACCTTCACGTCTATTTTTACGACGCTAACCTGCAATGTGGTGAATTACCTTCAATCCTCAACACAATGACGACGTTCTCATCCTCGATGCCGTTGATGAGCTCGCAGCGATACGTTCCGCCATCTTCCAGCTCCAGGCCGTGGAGCTGCAGGGAGGCGTCCATGGCGTGAGCCTTCGGGAGGGAAGCCCGCGGGCCGAGAAGGCCGTAGCGCTTGAAGGCGCGCGTGTCGGATATCATGATGATGTTCTCCCGGCCCACGTGCTGCTGCTGCAGCTTGGTCCATTTCACCTGGTAGTTGCTCGGTCTGATCCTCAGGATGCACGGCAGGGTGGCGTTCTCTCCCCTTCGGGCGACGACGTCGGCGTGCTCGAGCGGCTCGATGAGGTACTTCAGCTTCCTGGGTCCTGCGGGTGAAACGGGCGATCCGGGAGGCGTCAATACACGAAGGCATTCACGCTCTAGAAATCATAACGTTATGTTTGTCCTGGTGGTCAGGAGAGAGAATGCAGCTTTAACACATGAAGCATAGACTTCTATACAACCAGAGGAGTCGCCCCCTGGTGGTCAGGAGAGAGAATGCAGCTTTAACACATGAAGCATAGACTTCTATACAACCAGAGGAGTCGCCCCCTGGTGGTCAGGAGAGAGAATGCAGATCAAACAAGCACATGAAACAGCGAACGGAGTTGTGTGAAGAATGAAAAGTAAGAAGTTTCATCAACTCCATCATCATAAAACTCGTATTTCTTAAACTCCACGATCAGACGACCAAAACCTCCTTCATCATCTCTCTCTGTACCTTCTCCTCCGTCGGAGGCGTAGACAGCTGAAGCCCAGGCGAAGCAGCTCGATGTTATGAGAAGAATCAGAGCAGAGTTCATCATGAAGGGAGTCTCTCTTTCAGCTCCTGCAGGAAACAACACATGTCAAGGTCCACAATGCTCCGATATCGACAATCGCAAAGAAAGATGAAGAGTTAAAAACCTGAAGTGAAGTTGAGGAGACGATGATGAAGATGTCCGATCATCCTCCCGCGTCGTCCCACATGACGGAGATGTTTCTCGAGGTCCCGGTTCCTTCATCCCTTCATGGGATCAGAACCGAGTCCTCATCCCCGTTGGCACTCCGGTCCTGAATGTTCAGCTGTCATAGCCCCCCCCCCCCCCCCCCTCCGGTCATATGGTCCAGCCTGTTGTCCGCAGTGTGTGAACAGGATTGTTGTCTTCTCCGCTCCAGATGTTGGCGATCAAATGAAGGTCTGACACGGCGTCTTTGTCTCAGCCGAAGCGGAAACAACGGTGAAAAAAACAACCAAAACTGATGTGAAACGTTTCTCCCTGATCGAATATGAAATCAATCTTTTAATTGTAAAGTTTGCACCATGTGATGAAGCCTTTTAGACGTTTGGCTGCAATCAAAAGATTAAGATGAAAATCTACAAGAAGCTGAACTGGGACCACAAATGTGTTATTTTTGTTGTCAAGACCCGCCCTGCGTAGCATTGCGGCGCTAGGATGCTAACCAGAGTAGCCTGAATTGTTGCTATGCCTCAACCAGCTACACGGGGCGGGTCTTGTGAGGATGGGGTTGATAATTCCTCGAAAACCGACATGTCTATTAATTTATTGAGTTATTCACTCTTAGCTAGCTAGCTATGTTGCTACCAGGGGAAAACGTCCGCGTCTGGAAAGTGAAGCCGATCGGCTCGTGGGAGACGATTCTTGATCAGAATCGATCGCTGGCTGTCGCCACACAATGCATGCTGGGTAGATTTGTGTCCGACTTGACGCGATCCCGGAAAAAAAAACACGTTCATGCAAACCTTCAAAACCTGAATAAAAAAACACTTTCTTGCCCTTTCCGTTTGCACATTGTAACGTAGCTTTGGAAGTTTGTTCACGTGTCAATAACATCGTTTTAAAAATATTTTGCAAACTACTTCATTTTTTCACGGACTCTAACTTTTGAATTCCTGGAACATATGAAGTATATAAATATACTAACTAATAAATGTGATGTGCACATGCCGGCTCCGAGCCTCCGCGTAACAAACCGCCTGTCTCATAACCTTTCCCTGACGCTGCCAACGAGGACTGCAGCGAGCATTCAGCCACCGTGTTGTTGCCCACAGAGCCCCCCCCCCCCCCCCCCCGGGGCACAAGGGCCACTTTGTGGCGGCCGTGGCCCCCCCAGCAGGCGGCGATCACACAAACACAACCAATAAGGAAAGAAGATGAAATAATGGGATTCCTGTGTTAGTGTTGTGTGTGTTGTGTGTGTGTGTTGTGTTGTGTGTATTGTGTTGTGTGTGTGTGTTCCTCTCATTGTTTTCCATCAACAATGGAACTCTTTCTGGCCTCAATTAGTATTCACCAAACTCTGCTGAACACTGTCTCTGCAGCACCCTCCATCCATCCATCTCTCCCTCTATCCATCCCTCCATCCATCCCTCCATCCATCCATCTGTATTAAGTATTTAATCTATTTTTTGGCGTCTCCCCCCAAACAAACAAACAAACAAACATCATCTATCAACACCTGATCATCTTCTTCTTCGTGTTTCATTCTCTTCACCTCCATCTCTTCACCTCCATCTCTTCCGTCTCCCACAACGCCTCACATGTTGGATCATCGCCCTCTGCTGGCTGGAGGCTGTATAACACCTTATACACACTCTATACACACTCTATACACACTTTATACACACTCTATACACACTATATACACTCTATACACATTCTATACACACTATATACACACTATATACGCTATATACACAATGTATAAACATATAAACACTATATACACACTATAAACATAGAAATACAAATACATACTATATAACTACTGTATAAACACTATATAAGCATATAAACACTATAACTACTGTTTAAGTAGCTATATAGCAATATACCCCCCCCCCCCCCCTCTCACCTTGCCTCTGACCTCCAGGTGACTCCAGTCCTGACGTGAGAGATCGTGAAGATTGTTTCTTCAACGTTTCTGTTGATTGATTTCCTGTCGTTGCTGTGGGCGGAGCCTCCGGGCCACGCCCCCTGAGTGATGGATTCTTCTCGTTCTGAATGAGCGCTGAGCAGAAACGTCCCGGGGCAGCGAGCCGAGAGGAGATCCATCCGCGTCTCCGTGACCCCGGTGCGTGACCCCGGTGCTTGACCCCGGTGCGTGACCCCGCTGCGTGACCTCGCTGCGTGACCCCGGTGCGTGACCTCGCTGCGTGACCCCGGTGCTTGACCTCGGTGCTTGACCCCGGTGCGTGACCCCGGTGCGTGACCCCGCTGCGTGACCCCGGTGCGTGACCCCGGTGCGTGACCTCGCTGCGTGACCCCGGTGCGTGACCTCGCTGCGTGACCCCGGTGCGTGACCCCGGTGCTTGACCTCGGTGCTTGACCCCGGTGCGTGACCCCGCTGCGTGACCTCGCTGCGTGACCCCGGTGCGTGACCCCGGTGCTTGACCTCGGTGCTTGACCCCGGTGCGTGACCTCGCTGCGTGACCCCGGTGCGTGACCCCGGTGCTTGACCTCGGTGCTTGACCCCGGTGCATGACCCCGCTGCGTGACCTCGCTGCGTGACCCCGGTGCGTGACCCCGCTGCGTGACCCCGGTGCGTGACCCCGGTGCTTGACCTCGGTGCTTGACCCCGGTGCGTGACCCCGCTGCGTGACCCCGGTGCGTGACCCCGGTGCGTGACCCCGCTGCGTGACCCCGCTGCGTGACCCCGGTGCGTGACCCCGCTGCGTGACCCCGGTGCGTGACCCCGCTGCGTGACCCCGGTGCGTGACCCCGTCGATCGTTACAGACGCTGAAGTTCCTCGTGAGGTCAAAGGTCTCCGCTCCGGAAGGGAGACGCGCCAACCGCGACATTCCTGACGTTCCCCGAGACGTTCCTGAACCCTCCTCCTGAGGGTCGAGGTAAAGCGTGAATGTTCCTGACAGCTGTCTGAGGGGCTACCTGTAGCCCCCCCCCCCTCTCTCCTCATGCAGGTAGATGCTGGTACCTCTTTGTGGCCTGTGCATACCTCACGGGGACTCTGAATGGAGTTGACCTTTGACCCTTCCTCCATGTGCAGAGCACTTGGTTTTTGCATTCCTCTCCTCAGACACGAGCGAGCACGTCGTGCGATTGCGATGGAAACGTTCCTCCGGGTGTGTGTGTGTGTGTGTGTGTGTGTGTGTGTGTGTATGTGTGTGTGTGTATGTGTGTGTGTGTGTGTGTGTGTGTGTGTGTGTGTGTGTGTGTGTGTGTATGTGTGTGTGTATGTGTGTGTGTGTGTGTGTGTGTGTGTGTGTATGTGTATGTGTGTATGTGTGTGTGTGTATGTGTGTGTATGTGTGTGTGTATGTGTGTGTATGTGTGTATGTGTGTGTGTGTGTATGTGTGTGTATGTATGTGTATGTATGTGTATGTGTGTGTATGTATGTATGTGTGTGTATGTGTGTGTGTGTGTGTATGTGTGTGTGTGTGTGTGTGTGTTTCCGTCCCTGCTTTGAATGCTGGGAACAGAGGAAACACTTTTATTTTATAGCTCAGCCTCATTAACTTTTGTCCGGTTAGTTTTAAAAAGATACCGCAGAATGATTTGAAGTGTAGCAGAACTCTCCTCATCGTTTAAACATGTCCGTGGTCACGTGACTCTCTCACATTCCTGCCGACGGCTATGAGGCTCTACAACAGTTCACCTCTTGCCAGATCACCCTAACCCTTCTTATATTTTGTGTTTTTATTTATTTATTTATTTTTATTTTATTCTTGTGTGTTGCTGCTACTGACTCGACAAATTTCCCCTTGGGGATTAATAAAGTATATATCTATCTATCTATCTATCTCCCGTCTCCTAGCAGGCTCTTCACCGATTGGCTCTTCACTCTTGGTCGTCGACGCTTCGTTCAAAGAGACTTTAAGCTTCTCTGACTTCATGCTTCAGCCTCACGCTGTGAGGCGAACATCTGGCCCTCCGGCCCCCCGGCGGTGGAGCGATGGCCCCGATGGAGCTGGAGCTGCTCCGCCCATCATGGCGTGCCGATCGTCTCTCAGGTCGATACGGATCAGAGAGACGGGAGCGACGCACCTGCCTGTCTCTCTGCCTGTCTGTCTGCGCTCCGCCACGTCAACAACACGCGCAGCGTAAAGAACATGCCCCTCGGAAAGGAACCCAATTAAAGACCTTTATTCGGAAAACACGTATCATGACCCTCTGGAAAAGATGTGTAAATTTTTTGCACACATCTGTGGACCCCCCCCCCCCCCCCCTATAACACAATGGCTCCTCTGTGCATCGGCAGGTTGAGTGTGACATACCTGTCCGACGTCCTCCCGCGTTATCTCCATGTTGCGCAACAGGCAGGTGCGGACCTGCGCTTATCGGGCCTCATCTCTCGTAGGCCTCCGACAATGTTACACCACCCAGCCCTCCCCGCCTCCGATTGGCCCGATTGTGTTATCGGAGGGGCGCTCAGGAGCCAGACCCGCCTCACTGATGGAGCGACAAGAGGCTCCCACCTCCACGGCGGGAGAGAAAACACACGTTCATGTCGCGGCACGCAGCCGAGGATCAGGTGACCCACGGAGGAGCCTCCGGTGTCTCTGAGAGAGTTTTGGTTCGTTTGGGCGTCAACGTCGCCAACTGTTATTTTTTCTGGGGTTCTTCCTTCAGTCAAGTCCTTCTTGAAAAGCTTTAAGTAGGGGTGTCCAAACTTTTTGCAATGAGGGCCAAATGTGATAAAGTAAAGATGCCCGGGGGCCAATAGTTCCTCGAGACAGAGATGACATGCAGCTGTGTCGATACGATCAATAACAGACGACGTTTAGTTGAATAAAACAATGTTACTGATGTTGTAATCTGGGATCGGCTCCAGCGCCCCGCGACCCTAATGAGGATAAGCGGTATTGATAATGGATGGATGGACGGATGACCGAAGCTGATCGTGGGCCAATGAATGGGTCGGACTTTGGACATGCCTGCTTTAAACAAAATGAGAAATTGTCAGCTAATATACTCCGACAGAGTTAGAGTATTATTTGTATGTTATTATATACACAACAACGTCGTTTTTACTGGTGAATGACGGTTCAGAAGTGTCTTAAAACGTGCATTCTCTCCACTGACCAGCAGGGGCGACTCCTCTGAATAGCGAATAACGAACTGCTGTGATGCTCCAGTGATGCCGTCCGTGAGAAGTTGAATCCAACTGAGCGCTTTGAACTGATTGTCTCTTCTGAACCGAGGGCTGCCGGTTGGCTGCCGCCGCGGCTCAGCTTTGCCCGCCGTGTGCCACCAGGTGTTCTGGTGTTATGGAATCATGTGAAGCTGTGGAGAGAAACTGGAATGACTGGTTGTTGTGCACACAGTGGCATCCTTTACCTTCGTCTGCCTTCTGTTCAAGGTCAAGCTGAATGTCAAACTAAATCTGAATCCTTTATTTTCAACGTTTAAAATCCAGGCGTCTCTTGACCTTCTGCAGGATGACAAACAGCGTGAAGGTCATGTGGTCGTCTCTCACGCTGCAGGAGAACAACGCCGGTGTGAACCTCTCCGTCTCACTCTTTGGATACAAACACGACGAACCGAGAGGTCGGAGGTCATCATCTTAAGCCTTTGCCTCCCCGGCTTCTTTCCCTGCAAGACCGCGCATGCTGTGATTGGCTGAGAGGCTCGGCGTGTGAACCTCGGGTCGGCGTGTTGGTTTAGGGGGAAACCGTCACCTGTCGGGATCGAGCGATGCGGCTCGAGAGACCTGACGAGACTTGTCTGGTCTTTGGGGCTCGAGGTTGCAGCTTCCCTCAAACTGGTTTCCTCGCCGGAGGCCGCTGCCACGACGTATAGACACTCGCTTCTGGGTCCCAGCCTCTTCAGAGCGCAGCGGTGCATTCTGGGATTTCGTTATTTTCAAACGAAGATGATGCAGCGATGGTTTCTTTTATTATGCTGATAGAAACTATATTAAAATACAGCGCTAGTGTTGGGGAGCCGCGCTGGGACCAACGGGAGAAGATTCTCTTAAAGCGACAGTACGCAGCTTTATTGAGCTTCACCAGCTGATCCATGCATCGGAGACTCCTCGGCTCTGATTGGTCGTGTTTTGTTATTTTGGGAGTTTTTCCTTGATCCGATGTGAGGGCAAAGGTCAGGGTGCTGTGTGGACAGATCGCAGAGCCCTCTGAGGGGGCGTCGATTCCTGCAGACAAAGTCTACAACTGGAGGTCGGACGGACTCGGTGACCGGTCGGACGGGATGCCGGAGCAGACAGACTTCAAGGCTTTCTCTTCGACGCCTCTCTGCTCTCATGTAGTGATACTTTAAATTCCCCAAAATCACAGTGTAGCATTCCTGCAACGCAGGTGCGTCACCCGGCTGAAGCTAAAGACTCCATCTCTCCGCTGATGGAGGACGCGATACGATTGTGAGCGACGTCGGTTATCAGTCCGAGGAAGGAGGAAGAGGAACCCCGAGCTCGGCCTCATCCAATCACAGTGTTCTCTACCGTCCCGTTAGGCTCCGCCTCCTCTCTCGACCGGGACACTGATTTGGTCTCAGCCGCTTTCATCAACGAAGTTGTGTGAACAGTAATTCTCCATAATGAAAGGGGCGTAAATCGAGGTGAAGGTCAATCGGCCGTCTTTCAGCCCAAAGGCGTCTTTTTGTGTTTTTTGTTGCAGTGTATCCTAAACGTCCATAAGGAGAGAGGAGAGGAGAGAGGTGCTAAGTGTCTCCTAAACGTCCATAAGGAGAGAGGAGAGGAGAGAGGAGCTCAGTGTATCCTAAACGTCCATAAGGAGAGAGGAGAGGAGAGAGGAGCTCAGTGTATCCTAAGCGTCCATAAGGAGAGAGGAGAGGAGAGAGGTGCTCAGTGTATCCTAAGCGTCCATAAGGAGAGAGGAGAGAGGAGCTCAGTGTATCCTAAACATCCATAAGGAGAGAGGAGAGAGGAGCTCAGTGTATCCTAAGCATCCATAAGGAGAGAGGAGAGAGGAGCTCAGTGTATCCTAAACGTCCATAAGGAGAGAGGAGAGAGGTGCTAAGTGTATCCTAAACGTCCATAAGGAGAGAGGAGAGGAGAAAGGAGCTCAGTGTATCCTAAACGTCCATAAGGAGAGAGGAGAGGAGAGAGGTGCTCAGTGTATCCTAAGCGTCCATAAGGAGAGAGGAGAGAGGAGCTCAGTGTATCCTAAACATCCATAAGGAGAGAGGAGAGAGGAGCTCAGTGTATCCTAAGCATCCATAAGGAGAGAGGAGAGAGGAGCTCAGTGTATCCTCAGCGTCCATAAGGAGAGAGGAGAGAGGAGCTCAGTGTATCCTAAACGTCCATAAGGAGAGAGGAGAGAGGAGCTCAGTGTATCCTAAACGTCCATAAGGAGAGAGGAGAGAGGAGCTCAGTGTATCCTAAGCGTCCATAAGGAGAGAGGAGAGAGGAGCTCAGTGTATCCTAAACGTCCATAAGGAGAGAGGAGAGAGGAGCTCAGTGTATCCTAAGCGTCCATAAGGAGAGAGGAGAGAGGAGCTCAGTGTATCCTAAACGTCCATAAGGAGAGAGGAGAGAGGAGCTCAGTGTATCCTAAGCGTCCATAAGGAGAGAGGAGAGGAGCTCAGTGTATCCTAAACGTCCATAAGGAGAGAGGAGAGAGGAGCTCAGTGTATCCTAAGCGTCCATAAGGAGAGAGGAGAGAGGAGCTCAGTGTATCCTAAACGTCCATAAGGAGAGAGGAGCTCAGTGTATCCTAAGCGTCCATAAGGAGAGAGGAGAGAGGAGCTCAGTGTATCCTAAATGTCCATAAGGAGAGAGGAGAGAGGTGCTAAGTGTATCCTAAACGTCCATAAGGAGAGAGGAGAGGAGAAAGGAGCTCAGTGTATCCTAAACGTCCATAAGGAGAGAGGAGAGGAGAGAGGTGCTCAGTGTATCCTAAGCGTCCATAAGGAGAGAGGAGAGAGGAGCTCAGTGTATCCTAAACGTCCATAAGGAGAGAGGAGAGAGGAGCTCAGTGTATCCTAAGCGTCCATAAGGAGAGAGGAGAGAGGAGCTCAGTGTATCCTAAGCGTCCATAAGGAGAGAGGAGAGAGGAGCTCAGTGTATCCTAAACGTCCATAAGGAGAGAGGAGAGAGGAGCTCAGTGTATCCTAAGCATCCATAAGGAGAGGAGAGAGGAGCTCAGTGTATCCTAAACGTCCATAAGGAGAGAGGAGAGAGGAGCTCAGTGTATCCTAAGCGTCCATAAGGAGAGAGGAGAGAGGAGCTCAGTGTATCCTAAACGTCCATAAGGAGAGAGGAGAGAGGAGCTCAGTGTCTCCTAAGCCTCCATAAGGAGAGAGGAGAGAGGAGCTCAGTGTATCCTAAGCGTCCATAAGGAGAGAGGAGAGGAGCTCAGTGTATCCTAAACGTCCATAAGGAGAGAGGAGAGAGGAGCTCAGTGTATCCTAAGCGTCCATAAGGAGAGAGGAGAGAGGAGCTCAGTGTATCCTAAACGTCCATAAGGAGAGAGGAGAGGAGCTCAGTGTATCCTAAGCGTCCATAAGGAGAGAGGAGAGAGGAGCTCAGTGTATCCTAAGCGTCCATAAGGAGAGAGGAGAGAGGAGCTCAGTGTATCCTCAGCATCCATAAGGAGAGGAGAGAGGAGCTCAGTGTATCCTAAACGTCCATAAGGAGAGGAGAGAGGAGCTCAGTGTATCCTAGCGTCCCCCTCAGCCTCTCAGCCTCTAGCAGCGTCTCTAGGTCTGGACCAGGTGAACCTGGTTCAGGTCTCACTATCAGACCATCAAGAGGAACATCTTCAGTCTCCATGAGGGGGCGGAGCCTCCAGGACTGAAGGTGGATCTGGGTCCAGAGAGGAGGCTTCATGACTCGAGGCCTGGGACCAGACTCGGCCGTCATTAAAGCAGAGCTGTGAGGAAGGAGACCGTTACAGGCCGGCATCCTGTCAAAAGAGCTCGAAGGAATCCTGAACATTAAATGAGTTCATTCACTCCTCGGATAACCAGTTTGGCTTCAAAGCCAAACATGGCACTGTGTAAATATGCCTTCTCAACCAATATAGAGGGTGTAACTCGTGTGTTTTATTGACGCCTCCAAAGATGTTGACCCTGTTATTCATGAAAAGCTGTCAGAGGGGTCTCCAAGCACATGGAGAGAGTTCTGGCTTTCTGGTCCCCAGCAGACTATGGGGGTAGAATGGGGCCGAAGGGTCTCAGCCCCATTTGGGGTCCGACAAGGCGGGGTTTGGTCTCCAGTTCTTTTTAATCTACACTACCGTTCAAAAGTTTGGGATCACTTAGAAATGACTTTATTTTTCAAAGAAAAGCACTGTTTTTTCAATAAAGATAACATTAATCAAAAATACACTCTATACATTGTTAATGTGGTAAATGACTATTCTAGGTGGAAACGTCTGGTTTCTAATGAAATATCTCCAGAGGTGTATAGAGGCCCATTTCCATCCACTATCACTCCAGTTTTCTGATGGTACATTGTGTTTGCTAATCGCCTTAGAAGACTAATGTCTGATTAGAAAACCCGTGCAATTATGTTAGCACAGCTGAAAACAGTTATGCTGGTGATATAAGCTATACAACTGGCCTTCCTTTGAGCTTGAAGTTTGTAGAACAAAATTAATATTTCAAATATTAATCATTATTTCTAACCTTGTCAATGTCTTGACTATATTTTATATTCATTTGATAAATAAAAGTGTGATTTTTCATGGAAGACACGAAATTGTCTGGGTGATCCCAAACTTTTGAACGGTAGTGTATATATTGGCGATCTATAAAGCCTGTATTACTGGATACATGATTGGTAATACTTTAGTTCATCATATTATGTAAGCGGATAATCTTGTGATTCTCCGCCCATGTGGTTCTGGTCTCCAGCAGCTCCTGACTGTATGAACTGTATATTTAGTGTTTATTTACTGCAGGTTTCGTGTTGTTTGAGTGATTGAACAACAAACAGGGATCAATAAGGAGAAGATTCTTGTCTTACATCTGATGCTAAAATCAAATTATACGAGACTGGTCGACCTCAGTCATCATTAGTCGTCGGTGAGAGCCGTAACACGTTTGTCCACTAGAGACTTCATCTCATTTAGGTATGAATTATCAGTTATTTCTGTTGTAAGAAAAGTAAGCTGCTAAAAAGCACTTCAGTCCACTTTAAAAATTACAGTAGCAAGGGGGCGGGGCTAAAAGTTCCCATAATGCATTATTCATGTGGGAGGCCGGTCCAGGAGGTGTGACCCAGTAAAAACACTTGTAAAAGCAGCACTGGTGTCTGTCTGTGAGCTTCTTCTTCTTCTTCTTCTTCTTCTTCTTCTTTCACCTCTCTCACACACACACACACACACACACACCAGCTTCTGTCTCTGCACTGAGGACACTCAGTGTGTGTGTGAGAGAGACACAACTTTTTTTCTGGAGCTGGATCTTTGAAGCCTCCTCTCATCCCCCTTCAGCCTCTCCTCCTGGGAAAACCATGACGGACGCGGCGACCAGCATGCGGCTGAAGCTGCCGATCGCCTGCTTCATCCTGCAGATCATCCTCATCATCCTCTTCGGCGTTCTGGTGCAGTACGACCACGAGACGGACGCCAAGGCATGGCACAACCAGAGCCACTCCGATTACGACAACGACTTCTACTTCCGCTACCCAAGTGAGTGTCCTGAGGATGTGTGGAGGGTCGGGGTCAGAGGTCACAGGAGGGGCTTTGGTTCCCAGTCTGAGTCTGAGTCTAATAATATCCTCCAGCTGGACGCTGTCCTCAGAACTCGTACAGTAACGAGGGGCTGGGCTCTTTGATGTGGATACAATGTTGCAGATTTAGTGACATTGTGCAGAAGTTGCATTTCTCTGAAAATGTTCAGTCCAGATAAACCATCAACTAGTCCTGCAAGGAAATGTGAAGAAAAAACATCGACTCCCATCCCCATGATGCCGTTCTGCCGTTGAATACTTCTCGAGGAAAACATCAAAGCCAAAACACGTTTTTAAATGCAAAGTGGAAAAGTCTGAACGCAACAAAGTAATGCAACAAAGTAACGCAACAAAGTAACGCAACAATGTAAAGCAACAACGTAACGCAACAACGTAACGAAACGACGTAACGAAACGACGTAACGCAACGACGTAACGCAACGACGTAACGCAACAACGTAACTCAATAATGTAACGCAACAACGTAACTCAATAATGTAATGCAACGACGTAACGCAACGACGTAACGCAACAACGTAACTCAATAACGTAACGCAACGACGTAACGCAACGACGTAACGCAATAATGTAATGCAACGACGTAACGCAACGACGTAACGCAACGATGTAACGCAACGATGTAACGCAACGACGTAACGCAACGACGTAACTCAATAATGTAACGCAACGACGTAACGCAACGACGTAATGCAACAATGTAACAGCGTATGTAAATTACTTTCTTATGTCACCGGTGCAACAACGTTAAATAACAAGAGTGAAGTCAACGTCTAGTTTTGGCTTCACAAGCAACACAAACAGGGGCCTTTAAATAAATATTAAATATCAGTAAAGTAATGAAAACCGTAACAAAGTTAAATCGGGTAACTTTTCCTCACCTTGGTTTTGGTATAAAATCTATCTCGTGTCTTTCCTTTTTAGCACTGAAGATTAATCTCCTTTCAGTTTAATCTCACAAAGCATTATTAATATTCATAAAGTTCTCCGTGCCCTCTGTCTCGTGGACTCGTTCCGGTTCTGTTGTTCCCTCGTCGTGGTTCTGTGGGAAGCTGCTCGGCTGCTCCGGTTCCCCTAATTGGATTTCTTTCATTCTTGCCGAGTGAACATTTCATAGCGATGTCTTCCAGCTGGCTGCGTCCCACAGAGAAGATCATTGTTTACATGGATGATGGTGTAGAATAAAGAGCTGGAGGAAACACCGGGCGCTGACTATAGGCGGCAGAACGCTCATTACTGCTTTCATTTAACACATTTTATATTTTCTATCCTTTGACAGAATTGCTCTCTTTTTTAAAAACTCTAATCTTTGGCATGATCTGCCGACAATGACTTCATAGCCGAGCATTGTGAACGAGTGTATTTTACTCTTCAAATGTCAGAAACACGTTCAGGAGACGAAGATGTTCAACCAAAAATACGTGATAGTTATCCGAAAAGCAAAACACAATCTGTTATTCTAACCAAAATAATAAGGAAATATCTTTTAATTAATAACTAGACACCTTTCTGGTGACAAAGACTTGGTATTTCATTCTAACCACTCAGTAATTTAAAGTTCCACCTTAAGAAATCAACCACTGAGGGCTGGTGGGCGTGTCCTAACTTATGAGACAGACAAAGTTCAACTGGGCCTCTCCCTCTTTCCCAGGTGTGTGTGTGTGTGTGTGTGTGTGTGCGGTTTTCAAATACAAAAGTACTTTGAGTGTGTTTCAGTTGTCAGTATTCATGTTTCCTTCCCAGTGTCGAGAAGATTCAATTGCGAATACATTATTTAAAAATAAAAACATCGCTGTAAAGGGATGAATAAAAGATGCACAACGTTATTCAAACCATTCACGAAATACAGTTACAACCAACAGTCTAATAATTGTGGAATTATTGCATGAAAGTGCAATAAAAATTCCCCATAAAGAGAGAAAGTAGTGGAAGCTAAACGTGACGTGCAGCGCTGCACATACACAATGATGTTACTACACACACACACACACACACTCTCAAACAGGTTGTGTGATCTGATGAAGGTATTGAGGAACACGTGAAGCTGCTCACGTGACCCAGGAGGATCTCTGGAATGTCGTGACCTCTCCAGGAGGAGTGAGTCTCTTGTTCTGTGAGTGAGTTGTTGTCGTGGTTTATTAGAGACACTCATCCCCACAGAGGTCCTCAAGCAAATGCTCACCCACTCCAGAGGGCGCTGCTCCCTATCAAAGCTTGACATTTGACCTTTGTGCCTGAGCCTGACCTCTGACACAGCTGTTTCAGTGAGAAGCATTGAGAACATGTGGATTTCAAAGACTCTTAAAGGGACAGTGTGTGGTTGCCAGCCGAATGGCTCTCAGCACATTCATCCCTCTGTGCAGTGATGTGAGTAATGTGCACTACGGTGGCCTTCAGGGAACATCACACAGGTGAAACACAGAGACCATGTTGGGCGGCGGCGCTCTGTGAAGAGGAACCAGCCGAGCTCACAAAAACACAGCATCCCTGTGTGAGGCGACTGGGCACTGGTGACAACATTATTAAATATTATATTCCATTTCTTGCGAAGGGAGTCGCTGAAATGCTGCACACTGGCCCTTTAAGAAGAACAACCTCTTCGGTTATTGGAAATATAAAAGTATTTTGCCCATCAGATGGTGGTTTCTCCGTTGGAGACGTTGAGTGTGTTGAGTAGACCCGACTGGAACCTCTCAGAGCGTGACTCGTGTGTTCACCCAGCGCCCTCAGCATCTGTTAGTCAGTGGAATTCCCTAAAATCAGAAGATTGAACTCACAACGTCTCCAACCGGAATAAGCTGTAGCTCCACTAAATGAGCCGTTCGAGGTCAGATGGAGGTCAAAAGCGACCAATGAGGGCGGGTCGTAGGAGACACCCGACCACCCGACCGGTTTCAAAGCACCTTGAAAAGGTCTTGAAAACCGACAAGAGGGCGGAGTTTAAGGTCTAACGGCGAGGGACAATCTTTAACCCGACGCCTTCCTGTCACGGGAGCCGAGGCGGCGGGTCGACTTTCATGTTTCAACCGCCGTGTTTACGCAACCTCCATCCTCCACCCTCACAGCTTACACAGGTTACCTGCAGCCTGTCAATGTGTGTGTGTGTGTGTGTGTGTGTGTTCCTGGGAGATAAGGACTGAGAATCCGCCTCGTAGAAGTCTTCCTCGTGCGGGTTCCCCACACAACGATGTCACCAGACCACGACTCTGCTCTCTGGATGACCTATGAGCGACATTAATATCTCTTTTAGAGTGTGAATTATTCACATTTACAGTTATTTACAGGCATTTATAGACTTCTGAGGAAAATTAGTTTTAAAAAATCACTTTACATTTAAAAAGACAGATTTATGGGTTTATTTCTTTATATTTGTCTGTTCTACATACTGACTTTTTTTTAAACAAATATAAAATGTGATTATCACTAAAGATGTACAGACCTGTGTTACTTTCTTTTCATTATTCAGTTTTATACATATTTAAATGAAAAGTCAGCCGTGCATATTCAGCATTGAAAGTCTTTTTAATATCAATCTCTCACTTTGTCAAAATTCTCGAACTCAGAAAAATTGTCAAATTTCATGAAAAACGTGTGCAGAAAAAAGAAAAAGGAAAAAGGTTTGGCCCAACGGATCCACCCAAAGTGTTCATGATATGGACTCGCTGGATGCAACTGGGCCAAGATACCACCGGGCCGCCGGCTGCCCATCCGGCCCAGTCCAAGACCCCATTGACGGGCGCTTATGTAACTGTGCTGGTTCACAGAGCCACGCTGTGCCAAGACAAAGGCCCTCAGGGGACCCGGCCGTTGGCAGCCACCAGGTGTTTTTGTTGCCGGAGGCTTTTCGAATGCCTGGAAGGCTTTCCCTTCGAAAAAAAGTCGTCTAACGAGTCGGTGAACGTTTTATTTCTCACCTTTTAATAGTTCACATTGGAACAGACGAGGGTAGCCACACAGAACTGCTTTTAATTGTAAATAGACACTTTTTTTTTACAAATGTTGCATTTCTCAAAAGAACAATGATGAAACGTCACATGAAAGTCAATTAGAGGTGCAACGGTCAATTAATCCATCGGTTTAAACGGAAAGAAATGTATAGTAATGCCATAAAGGAAATTCAATAATTTGCTGCTTTACTCTGTAAATGTAAACTTCATATGTTTAAGCTTTATACTGTTGGTTGCACTAAACATGCAACTTGATGTATTATATATCATAATCAATTAATCAAGAAAGTAATTGGCAGGACAATAAACAATGATAATAATTGAGAGTCAAGTCTAACAATAGATGAGCGTTTACATGGCAGTGAGTAGAGACGACATGACGGGAAATGACGCCCAAAAAGCAAGAATGTGGCCGTTGTTGCGCGCCACATGACTTTTGTGGCCCTTTGGTGCGACCAGCCAGGCTGGTCACCTGAAGAGGGTCGAGTGTCATCTGCAAAGAACCTTTGCTGATCTGTTTCTAAAAGGTTGTGAGTACTTTAAAGTAGTGGGCCGAGGACGCAGCCCTGTGGAACTCCACCTGTGTGAAAAGTATTTTTCTTTCATCTTTTGGATCCATGTTGCTTCTCCAACACATAGAAATAAATAACAAAAAAGGCCTCAGAACTCACACAAAGCACCACGATCTCCATGATCTCAGCCGGCGTTCTTCTACGCCGCTTCAGGTTTCCAGGACGTGCACGTGATGATCTTCATCGGCTTCGGCTTCCTCATGACCTTCCTGCAGCGCTACGGCTTCAGCAGCGTGGGCTTCAACTTCCTGGTGGCGGCCTTCTCCCTGCAGTGGGCCACGCTCATGCAGGGCTTCTTCCACGGTATGCACGGAGGCAAGATCCACATCGGGGTGGAGAGGTACGTGGTAACCAGGCGCATGACACAAACGGTTCTTTTTGTGCCTCTGTACGCGATACTCGAGTGACGTTTTCTCTCAAACTCGTGTTTCTTTCAGCATGATCAACGCCGATTTCTGCACCGGCGCTGTGCTCATCTCCTTCGGAGCCGTTCTGGGTAAGACCAGCCCCATCCAGCTGCTGGTCATGGCCATTTTCGAGGTCACGCTGTTTGCCGTCAATGAGTTCATCCTGCTGTCCGCTCTCGGGGTGAGCTCCAGAAATAAACTACCACAGATACACAAGATGTCCATGTGATGTCTGTTGTGATCTTCAGTGCAAAGCAAGGAGGGATTACACATGTCATATTTCACTTTCTAACCCGTATTGTGGCTAACTTCGTTGCAGGCTAAAGACGCAGGAGGCTCCATGACCATCCACACCTTTGGAGCCTACTTCGGCCTCATGGTGACCCGAGTCCTGTACCGGCCCAACCTGAACAAGAGCAAACACAGGAACAGCTCGGTGTACCACTCTGACCTGTTCGCTATGATCGGTAAACACGACCGAAGCTGGAGGTTAATGCTTTAACTCCTCGTGCTGCCACCTAGTGGCTCCTTCATAAGGTCACTGATGATGGTTGCGAGGTGTGATCCGATAGGTGTGATCAACTCAAACCTTCAGACCCACTCAGTCAGGCTTTTTCACCCAATATTCCAAAGGCACATTATTCTAAAAAAAGCAACACCATCTCATTGGATCTCAGCCCTTTTGTCTGAAGACCAGTTCCCCCGAAAACCGACTGCTGTCGTTCCGAAGGTCCATTGCTCCACAAATACACACTTACCCTAATTATCATGCAGAAGGACAGCAATATATTTAGTTTACGATATCAGTTACACTCACGCTGAAATTGAGGTCCGTCCGAATAACTTTTAGCACCCAAAGCATTCATGAGAACCCTTGAAGCCCCAATTCCAAAGATTCTGAATAATTTTATCAAACAAGTGTGCGGTTACAACACCGGCTGCTTGCAACGCCTTCAGAGACCCAACTGAACGCTGCTGTCCTTCTCAGGTACCATCTACCTGTGGATATTCTGGCCCAGCTTCAACTCTGCCGTCACGGCCCACGGAGACGACCAGCACCGCACGGCCATGAACACCTACTACTCCCTGGCGGCCTGCACCCTGTCCACGTACGGCATGTCCGCCCTCACGGCACACAACGGAAAGCTGGACATGGTGAGCCTTCGCCGGATCGCCGTCTGGATCGCCCCCTTTAAGGGATCGCCCCCTTTAAGGGATCGCCACCTTTTAGGGATCATCACCTTTAAGGGATCGCCTCCTTTTAGGGGTCGTCACCTTTAAGGGATCGCCCCCTTTTAGGGATCGTCACCTTTTAGGAATCGCCACCTTTAAGGGATCGTCACCTTTAAGGGATCGCCCCCTTTAAGGGATTGTCACCTTTTAGGGATCACCACCTTTTAGGGATCATCACCTTTAAGGGATCGCCACCTTTTAAGGGATCGCCTCCTTTTAAGGGATCGCCTCCTTTTAGGGGTCGTCACCTTTAAGGGATCGTCACCTTTAAGGGATCGTCACCTTTAAGGGATCGCCTCCTTTTAGGGCAGGGGTGCTCACACTTTTTCAGCATGCGAGCTACTTATTATGTGACCAAGTCAAGGCGATCGACCGACGGGGGGGGGGGGGGGGGGGGTGCTAGTGAGATTGTGCTCACCTGCCGTGCGCGAGCCGAGAAGAATTGTTGACGGGGGGGGGTGCTAGTGACTTTTTCTTTGCTCCGTCCCGATGCGCGCAAACCGGTGTCGGAGCTCTGCGGCGCACGAGACGGCGGGCAGAGGACTGTTAACGTGACACGGAGAGACAGAAATGACGTGCTGCTGCTGTAATGTGGCGCGATAGAGAAAGTGACGGGGGGGGGCGGCCCAATTTTTTTTAATGTCATGCGATCTACCATACTACGCCGCGATCGACTGGCAGGTCATTTTAGGGGTCGTCATCTCTGTGGGATCGCCCCCTTTTAGGGATCGTCACCTTTAAGGGATCGCCCCCTTTAAGTGATCATCACCGTTTAGGGATCGTCAACTTTAAGGGATCGTCACCTCTTTCAGGGATCCAATGGAGGCCAAAGGCTTCCTCCCAGAGGGGGATTCTCGGCTCGTTGAGTGACATATGAACGGCTTTTAGTTCACGATCAATCAGGTTAAAATGAGACCAGTCAGAACTAGAGAAGGTTTAGGAACATTTTGAATTCCTGGATCCTTATCAGAGTTGTTTGAACCCCCCCCCCCCCCCCCCCCCGCGTCGTGGTTCAAACACTTGAGGCTCAAACCGCCGTCACCAGTTACTCATCCTGATATGGAGGCGGGACATTCCTGTGCCGATAGTGATCAACCCTGAGAACGAGTCCGACTCAGGAGGGAGTGGATGAGAATGAGAACCAGTTCATCCGATGTGTTCCACCTGGTACACATCTGAGCTGCTTTGAAAGGAGACATAGATCATGATCATCTTCAGATTCCCACCTGTACTTTGGGTTTCGACTAGAACATGTTGACATGCTTCACGCGCTTCCTCCCGTCGGTCTGGATGCACCTGTATTTACAGTTTTTCTCGATTGCTTAAACACATTTTTTGAAAGCATGCCTCGTTTTCCCAAACTCTAAACACAAATCCCAAAACCACTCACACGAAATGCAAAACCCTTTATATCTCCTGCAAAATGCAACTTTGCTTTCAAAACAGTGTTATGTCACCTCAAAAGGGTATTTTGTTTTCAAATGACAAACACAGCCCATTATATGAGTCGACATTCTGAGCATCGATTGAACACTGATGTACTCAATGGAAAACACGACGATGCAATGGGAAAACACCAGTATGAAGGCCTCATCAGGAGCATTATGCCTGTTCATGTCCAGTGGTACTGTACGCTTTCTCCTGTTGTAAAATATTATAAATGTATAGTGTTTTAACTCAAAATATAAAACAACACACACGTATACAACAAAAATGTTTCTTTCTTTTTTATAATTGTTTCACAGAATAAACAATAGAAAATAGACCACAACAGTCAACAAAAAAAGAAAGAAAAGTGTAAATAAAAAAGGACGAAAAAAATGTGTCTTCGTCCTGTCTGGTCACAGGACCTCATCAACATCCTCCTCCTCTTCCACCTCTTCCTCCTCTTCCTCGTCCTCATCCTCGTCCTCTTACCCTTACTCCTCTGCCTCTCTAGTCTCCTCTACCTTCCATGTTTTCATCCATTCTTCTTCAAATCAGGAGGTCACCTGTGGCCCTTATATTGCTAAAGCCTTGATTCCAAATTGCACAACAGCCATGGAAATGGAAGTTTTGCCAATTGAACAGCAGTGTGTTCTGTCTGGACACAAGGAGGTGTGGCATTGATGAAGTGTGCCAAGTAGAGAGGATGGTGTTTCGTGTTTTGAATAAAGTGTGGCTCACAATTGAAATCTGTGTCTAAAGCAGATACTTGTGCTTATAAATATACACTTTTATTAATCCCCAAGGGGAAATTAGTTCTCTGCATTTAACCCATCCTTAGTTATTAAGGAGCAGTGGGCTGCAGTGATGCGCCCGGGAAGCAACTGGGGGTTCAGTGCCTTGCTCAAGGACACTTCGACTTGCAACTAATGGGGAGAGCGGGGATCGAACCCACAACCCTGCGGTTGCTGGACGGCCCTCTTACCCCACTGAGCTACAGCCAGTTTAGCAGACTTGGTTTAGGGAGTTGGCACATGAGGTACAGGTTGTGGTCATTGGGTTATAAGTTCCAGTTTTTGTGTGTAATCAATCGAGAAAAACTGTAAGAGCCCCGAGGCGACGCTTCGGCACAACGTTCCCACGATTCGGTTTCTACCGCTTCGATATGTTGCCGTGCTAACGGGTACCGTCTATTTCTAAAGTGGGTAACGAGCGCTCTCCTCCAGGTGCACATCCAGAACGCCGCGCTGGCCGGCGGCGTCGCCGCGGGAACCGCCGGTGAAATGATGCTGACGCCGTACGGCTCCATGATCGTGGGCTTCCTGGCCGGCATCGTCTCCGTTCTGGGCTTCAAGTTCCTCTCGGTGAGGACGCCGGCCGAAGGTTCACATCCGCTCCTCCGATCGGTGTAATAATCATCCTCCTCCTCCTCCTCCTCCTCCTCCTCTCCTCCTCCTCATCTCAGCCCGTCCTGGAGGACAAGCTGAAGATCCAGGACACCTGCGGGATTCACAACCTGCACGGCATGCCGGGCGTCCTGGGCGCCATCGTGGGCGCCGTCACTGCCGCCGTGGCAACCACAGACGTCTATGGGAAAGGGTGAATAGACACGACACACACCTGCATGGATGTGTGTTTAGAATGTGTGTGTTTAGAGTGTGTGTGCTTAGAATGTGTTTAGAATGTGTGTTTAGAGTGTGTGTAGTGTGTGTTTAGAATGTGTTTAGAAATGTGTGTTTAGATGTGTGTTTAGAGTGTGTGTTTAGATGTGTGTTTAGAGTGTGTGTTTAGAATGTGTGTTTAGAGTGTGTGTGTTTAGAGTGTGTGTGTTTAGAATGTGTTTAGAGTGTGTGTTTAGAATGTGTGTGTTTAGAGTGTGTGTTTAGAATGTGTGTTTAGAATGTGTGTTTAGTGTGTGTTTAGAGTGTGTGTTTAGAATGTGTGTGTTTAGAAGGTGTGTTTAGAGTGTGTGTTTAGAATGTGTGTTTAGAGTGTGTGTGTTTAGAATGTGTGTTTAGAATGTGTGTTTAGAATGTGTGTTTAGAGTGTGTGTTTAGAATGTGTGTTTAGAGTGTGTGTTTAGAATGTGTGTTTAGAGTGTGTGTGTTTAGAATGTGTGTTTAGAGTGTGTGTTTAGAGTGTGTGTTTAGAATGTGTGTTTAGAGTGTGTGTTTAGAGTGTGTGTTTAGAATGTGTGTTTAGAGTGTGTGTGTTTAGAGTGTGTGTTTAGAATGTGTGTTTAGAATGTGTGTTTAGAGTGTGTGTGTTTAGAGTGTGTGTTTAGAATGTGTGTTTAGAATGTGTGTGTTTAGAGTGTGTGTTTAGAGTGTGTGTTTAGAGTGTGTGTTTAGAATGTGTGTTTAGAATGTGTGTTTAGAGTGTGTGTGTTTAGAGTGTGTGTTTAGAGTGTGTGTGTTTAGAGTGTGTGTGTTTAGAATGTGTGTTTAGAGTGTGTTTAGAGTGTGTGTTTAGAGTGTGTGTTTAGAATGTGTGTTTAGAGTGTGTGTGTTTAGAATGTGTGTTTAGAGTGTGTGTTTAGAATGTGTGTTTAGAATGTGTGTTTAGAGTGTGTGTTTAGAGTGTGTGTTTAGAGTGTGTGTTTAGAATGTGTGTGTTTAGAATGTGTGTTTAGAGTGTGTGTTTAGAGTGTGTGTTTAGAATGTGTGTTTAGAATGTGTGTTTAGAGTGTGTGTTTAGAATGTGTGTTTAGAGTGTGTGTTTAGAGTGTGTTTAGAGTGTGTGTTTAGAATGTGTGTTTAGAGTGTGTGTGTTTAGAATGTGTGTTTAGAATGTGTGTTTAGAATGTGTGTTTAGAGTGTGTGTTTAGAGTGTGTGTTTAGAATGTGTGTTTAGAGTGTGTGTTTAGAATGTGTGTTTAGAGTGTGTGTTTAGAATGTGTGTTTAGAATGTGTGTTTAGAGTGTGTTTAGAGTGTGTGTTTAGAATGTGTGTTTAGAGTGTGTGTTTAGAATGTGTGTTTAGAGTGTGTGTGTTTAGAATGTGTGTGTTTAGAGTGTGTGTTTAGAATGTGTGTTTAGAGTGTGTGTGTTTAGAATGTGTGTTTAGTGTGTGTTTAGAGTGTGTGTTTAGAGTGTGTGTGTTTAGAATGTGTGTTTAGAGTGTGTTTAGAGTGTGTGTGTTTAGAATGTGTTTAGAATGTGTGTTTAGAATGTGTGTGTTTAGAATGTGTGTTTAGAGTGTGTGTGTTTAGAATGTGTGTGTTTAGAATGTGTGTTTAGAGTGTGTGTTTAGAATGTGTGTTTAGAGTGTGTGTTTAGAATGTGTGTTTAGAGTGTGTGTGTTTAGAGTGTGTGTGTTTAGAATGTGTGTTTAGAGTGTGTGTTTAGAGTGTGTTTAGAGTGTGTGTTTAGAATGTGTGTTTAGAATGTGTGTTTAGAATGTGTGTTTAGAATGTGTGTGTTTAGAGTGTGTGTTTAGAATGTGTGTTTAGAATGTGTGTTTAGAGTGTGTGTTTAGAATGTGTGTTTAGAGTGTGTGTGTTTAGAGTGTGTGTTTAGAATGTGTGTTTAGAGTGTGTGTGTTTAGAATGTGTGTTTAGAATGTGTGTTTAGAGTGTGTGTGTTTAGAGTGTGTGTTTAGAATGTGTGTTTAGAATGTGTGTTTAGAGTGTGTGTGTTTAGAATGTGTGTTTAGAGTGTGTTTAGAGTGTGTGTGTTTAGAGTGTGTGTTTAGAGTGTGTTTAGAGTGTGTGTTTAGAATGTGTGTTTAGAGTGTGTGTTTAGAGTGTGTGTGTTTAGAGTGTGTTTAGAATGTGTGTGTTTAGAGTGTGTGTGTTTAGAGTGTGTGTGTTTAGAATGTGTGTGTTTAGAGTGTGTGTTTAGAATGTGTGTTTAGAGTGTGTGTGTTTAGAGTGTGTGTTTAGAATGTGTGTGTTTAGAATGTGTGTTTAGAGTGTGTGTGTTTAGAATGTGTGTTTAGAGTGTGTGTTTAGAATGTGTGTTTAGAGTGTGTGTTTAGAATGTGTGTTTAGAGTGTGTTTAGAGTGTGTGTTTAGAGTGTGTGTGTTTAGAGTGTGTGTTTAGAGTGTGTGTTTAGAGTGTGTGTTTAGAGTGTGTGTTAGAGTGTGTGTGTTTGTGTGTGTTTAGAGTGTGTGTTTAGAGTGTGTGTTTTTAGATGTGTGTTTAGTGTGTGTTTAGAGTGTGTGTTTAGAGTGTGTGTTTAGTGTTTAGAATGTGTGTTTAGAGTGTGTGTTTAGAGTGTGTTTAGTGTTTAGTGTGTGTTTAGAGTGTGTGTGTTTAGAATGTGTGTTTAGAGTGTGTGTGTTTAGAATGTGTGTTTAGAGTGTGTGTTTAGTGTGTGTGTGTTTAGTGTGTGTGTTTAGAGTGTGTGTTTAGTGTGTGTGTTTAGTGTGTGTGTGAGTGTTTAGTGTGTGTGTTTAGAATGTGTGTTTAGAGTGTGTGTTTAGAGTGTGTGTTTAGAATGTGTGTTTAGAGTGTGTGTGTTTAGAATGTGTGTTTAGAGTGTGTGTTTAGAGTGTGTGTGTGTTTAGAATGTGTGTGTTTAGAGTGTGTGTGTTTAGAGTGTGTGTTTAGAGTGTGTGTTTAGAATGTGTGTTTAGAGTGTGTGTTTAGAATGTGTGTTTAGAGTGTGTGTTTAGAGTGTGTGTTTAGAGTGTGTGTGTTTAGAATGTGTGTTTAGAGTGTGTGTGTTTAGAATGTGTGTTTAGAGTGTGTGTTTAGTGTGTGTGTGAGTGTTTAGTGTGTGTGTTTAGAGTGTGTGTTTAGTGTGTGTGTGAGTCTCTCACGTTCCTCATCATATTCATTGTGTTGGTTTGAGTCACAAACATGAACTCTGTTGTTGTTGTTGTTGTTGTTGTGTTCCTCCAGCATGGGAGACGTGTTCCCCGATGTGGCGAGCGGCGACATCGAGGCGTCCTTCCAGGGCGTGCGTCAGGTCATCTCGCTCGCCGTGACCCTCGGCATCGCCCTGCTGGGGGGGCTGATCGTCGGTAGGTGTTCGTCTTCCTCACCGATGAAGAGCGTCAAACAGCCCGGCGAATGGGTTAATGGTTTAGAAAGCTTCAGAATACATAGTTTATTATAATTAACTATATTAGTTATATTACTATATAGTTTGTATTAATAATGAGTCTCCTGATGCTGTGTGGACGAACCCCTCTTCATCGTACATAGTGTTTATTCATAACAGCGTGACCTCTGACCTCCCCTCAGGGTTCATCCTGAAGCTGCCCATCTTCGGAGCTCCTCCAGACTCCATCTGCTACGAGGACAGCATCTACTGGGAGGTACCACACATTCTTATTCAAACTGGGTTTAAAATATCCTTTATTGACATCTCTCTTTCCTAAACTTGTGAGGAAATAATTCTAAAAATGTAAACATAATTTATTATTATATTCTC
>NC_079409.1:1969256-1974256 GCF_029220125.1 Pseudoliparis swirei
CATGTGTGTGTGTGTATGTTCATGTGTGTGTATGTTCATGTGTGTGTGTATGTTCATGTGTGTGTATGTTCATGTGTGTGTATGTTCATGTGTGTGTGTGTGTGTGTATGTTCATGTGTGTGTGTATGTTCATGTGTGTGTGTGTGTGTATGTTCATGTGTGTGTGTATGTTCATGTGTGTGTATGTTCATGTGTGTGTGTATGTTCATGTGTGTGTGTGTATGTTCATGTGTGTGTGTATGTTCATGTGTGTGTGTGTATGTTCATGTGTGTGTGTGTGTATGTTCATGTGTGTGTGTATGTTCATGTGTGTGTCTGTATGTATGTTCATGTGTGTGTGTGTATGTTCATGTGTGTGTGTATGTTCATGTGTGTGTGTGTGTGTGTATGTTCATGTGTGTGTGTATGTTCATGTGTGTGTGTGTATGTTCGTGTCTGTGTGTATGTTCATGTGTGTGTGTCTGTATGTATGTTCATGTGTGTGTGTGTGTGTATGTTCATGTGTGTGTGTATGTTCATGTGTGTGTGTGTGTATGTTCATGTGTGTGTGTATGTTCATGTGTGTGTGTGTGTGTACTTGCATTTATTACGTTGTAGGGCCCCGAAACAGGGAGCACACCAGCGGTATGGGGCCCACCTACCTCGTGGGGCCCTAAAATCAGGGCCCCACACCGTTTTTGATGTATATGGGCTCAGAAGCCTCCCTGATACTCCTGTTGCTTTTAACCAAAGTCCCATAAAGTAACAAAACTGGAAAGTGTGTGTAATGTGTGTGTAGAATTTCTACCACTACCGCCCCTATGTTTGAATGGTGCTGGTGCGGCTACACACACTCCCGTGTGTGTATAACTTCGCGGATTTGCCTGAGATCTCGCCATGTGTCCACGAATCTCGCGAGATGTAAGGTAAAGTCCCATGCAGTGGTTCGAGATCTGGATCTGATTCCCGCCGTGTGGATCTGTCTAACTCATGAACTTCTTCCAAGGTAGGTTTACTTTATTAAATATGACTTAGTTCATTATATGTGTTTTACCTAAACACACGGGTTGCAACTGTAGCAAAACCGTTTCTCCGTTATTCAGATGGTACTACTTTATATGACAAGATCGCTAGCTGCTCATGCTAGCTATAGTAGCTATCAGTTGAGCCTCGGGCTGTCCCATGTACAGACGAGATCAGAAGCTCCCTCGTGTCCCCAAACCTCCGCGATACACGTAAGAAAGCTGTATATTGTTCACGTGTTTCCCGTTTTATGTCGGCGGGTTGTATCTGTGAAACTAGCTCTGTTTATGTAACTCTGCTGCGGTCTCACGGCGGCAATTTACTTCCGGGTTGAGCTCGGCGAGAAAGAGCGGATATAACGAGCTGACTCGCGTCCCAAACCTTCGCGATACACGTAAGAAAGCTGTGTGTTGTTAACGCGTTACCCGTTTTAATTCGGCGGGTTGTATCTGTGAAACTAGCTCTGTTTACGTAACTGCCGCTGTCTTCCGGCGGCATTTGACTTCCGGTTTGAGATCGCCGAAGAAGAGCGGATATAACGAGCTGACTCGCGTCCCAAACCTTCGTGTTACACGTAAGAAAGCTGTGTGTTGTTCACGCGTTACCCGTTTTAATTCGGCGGGTTATATCTGTGAAACTATGGCTCTGTTTCCGTAACTGCCGCGGTCTCTATTCCGGTTTGAGTTCTGCGAGATGTAAACAAAGAGCACGTGACGCTAAACGTGCCGTGATGTTTCCCCAGCTAACATGACTCAAATAGCTAGTGTAACACTATATTCTATGTCTAAATCGTGAATACAGTAAGAGGCTGGTCATCCTTCTCATGCAGTTATTGAAGGTTACTGGTCTGTTGTTTTGAGTTGAAGTCATTCAATGAGCAGTGTGTGCTGATCAATGCATTGAGTATTCTCATTAAAATAATCTGTTGCTGGTCTGACAGCATTTTAGCCTTATTTGTTCAGCTGTAACTCTCACAATGTAAAATAGACTTGGGGTGCAATGGAACAATATATCACAATATATTTTTAGTATATATTCAGTGATTCACTGCGCCAGCTCTTGATCCTTGTTGCAGTGTGACCTGTCGGAGTTGTCTTACAGTCACGGGCAGGACGCAGTGTTACTTGCTCTGGTTACTTGTTTAATGTTGTGATTACTATACGCTATGAAAGGAACCCTTATTTATGCTTAGAATTATGTGATCTAAAGCTGGGGTTCAGAGGTTTTAAAGTGTATTTTGAATATGAATCAGTGCAGCCCTATATGTTCTTGTTAGACTTTAGAATAGGCCATGCACACTGCTGTGTTATTTGCCATTTAATAAACGTTTAATAGACTTTTCAAATAAAGTCACTTTGGTAACTTGTGAGTATCTCAACAAACATCATTACTATAATTTCTAAATGCAGTCTTTTTTTCAATCTGCATTCCAGGTGACACACAATCAGGCTCCTGCTGTGGCAGTGGACACGGAGACGCCTTTAGACTGGACTACATATGATGGATGTGACCCAAATAGAGCTACCGTCAGGTAAGGGTGTATTGTAAACACTGTTGTCTCTATATATGTTGACCTGTACATGATGTAGCTCTATCAAGATAGGGATGTGTTCTCATTGCTTTTCTGATGCAGCATGTCAGTCAGCTAACTCATGGAGTTATTCGATGGACTTCAGATTCAGGAATGAGTCTTAATCTAAAACGACATGTATCTAGTGTTGCAGCCAGAGAGACATTTAATTTCACATACACGCACGCTTGTATCCCTAAGCCGCCATAGTTGATTGAAAGCTTCATTAATATCAACAAAGGTATGGGGTTTCAAGTCATCTCATTCTCACTTTAAGTGACTTCACATCATTTGTATAATACATTTTAGCATCTAACCTCCGTTATATATATATATATATATATATATATATATATATGAGGAAGGCCACGGTCCAGACGGCATCAGCTCAAGGCTCCTCAAATCCTGTGCAGACCAGCTGTGCGGGATAGTGAGCACGCTCAACTTGAGCTTGAGGCTGGGAAAGTACCACAGCTGTGGAAGACCTCCTGTGTGGTACCAGTACCGAAGACCCCGCGCCCAAGGACCTCAACAGCTTCAGGCCGGTGGCATTAACATCACACCTGATGGAGAGGTTGGTCCTCGTCCAGCTTCGGGCCCTGGTGAGCCCATCGCTGACCCACTTCAGTTCGCCTACCAACCTGGCATCGGGTGATGACGCCACATCTTCCTGCTGCAGCGATGCCGCCTCACCTGGAAGAGGCTGGAAACACTGTGAGAGTCATGTTCTCCAGTGCCTTCAACACCATCCAGCCTTTGCTTCTGAGGGACCAGCTGGAGCAGTCCGTGACCACCACCTCACCACATGGATCCTGACTACCTCACCAACCGTCCACAGTATGTGAGGATAGGGGATGAGTCAGACCGGGTCTCCTGCAGCACGGGCTCCACAAGGAACCGTCTGGCTCCATTCCTCTTCACCATCTACACCTCGGACTTCAATCACAACTCCGACCACGCCTACCTGCAAAAGTTCTCTGATGGCTCTGTCATCGCCGGCCCTGCCTCTGCCGACGATGATAGGGAGTACAGAGAACTGAACCAGGACTTTTGAATGGTGCCAGCGGAACCGCCCACGCCAACTCCAGTAAGACCAAGGAGCTGGTGGTGGACTTCACTGTGGTAAATGCTCTCCTCCGGTACCAGTGAGCATCCAGGGACTGACATTGAGATTGTAAAATCTTATAAGTACCTGGGTGTTCACCTGAACAACAAACTGGACTGGGCTGACCACGCACACACACTCTATAAAAAGGGACAGAGCAGACTCTTTCTGCTGAGGAGACTGAGGTCCTGAAGACCTTCTTGGACTCTGTGGTGGCATCAGCCATCTTTGATGGAGTGGTGTCCTGAGCAGCAGCATGGCAGCGGCTGACAGAAAGAGGCTGAACAAGCTGCTAAAGAAGGCCAGCAGCGTGCTGGGTGTCCTGTGGATGCTGTGGAGGTGGTGGGGACGGAGGATGATGGCAAAGCTCTGCCTCTGATGAACCTCCCACCCCATGCAGGACACTCGCAGCCTGCAGCTCCTTCAGCCACCGCTGATTCCTCCCCGTGTCTGAGGAGAGGAACCACAAGTCCTTCCTTCCTGCTGCTGTCAGGCTCCACAACACACTGCAGGAGATCATGGCAACCCAACACTTGACTCAGCACTTTACTTTTGTTTTCCCCGTGTATATTTAGTATTAGTATTTAGTTTTTTAGTATTTAGTTTTGTGTTTTATAATTATTTCTATTAATGCTCTGATGTGCACCGCTGCTGTGATTTTTGAAATTTCCCACTGTGGGACGAATAAAGGTATATATCATATCATATATAGTTCTACTTTGTGAGCTGTTTTAGGTTTTAAAGTGTATTTTGAATATGAATCAGTGCAGCCCCCTATATGTTCTTGTCAGACTTTAGAATAGGCCATGCACACTGCTTTAAGTTATTTGCCATTGAATAGACTTTTCAAATAAAGTCAATTAGGTAACTTGTGAGTATCTCAACAAACATCATAACTATAATTTCTCAATGCAGTCTTCTTTTCAATCTGAATTCCAGGTGACACACAATCAGGCTCCTGCTGTGGCAGTGGAGACGCCTTTAGACTGGACTACATATGATGGATGTGACCCAAATAGAGCTACAGTCAGGTAAGGGAGTATTGTAAACACTGTTGTCTCTATATATGTTGACCTGTACATGATGTAGCTCTATCAAGATAGGGATGTGTTCTCATTGCTTTTCTGATGCAGCATGGGTATTTTTAAGCTGCCAGCGTCCGTTTTACTATAATCCTATGGAGTAGACCGTGCTGAGCCTTTTTTTCTCCATCGGTAGCGTTTTTTTCTGCAGCTCAGAGCGTCTTTTCCAGTTGAAAAAAGTTAAACTTCTCAGAGAAAAACGCCCTACGCTACGTCAAGCACTTTTTTGACAGCTGACCAA
>NC_079409.1:1979256-2021756 GCF_029220125.1 Pseudoliparis swirei
AGAGACAGAGAGAGACACAGTGCGTTTACATGATGGTATAATTCGAATCTTGCTTTAGTCGGACTATGCTATCTTTTGGGGGATCTGCTGTTATCCCAACATGGCAGTGAGTCATTCGAATCATTGGCCGAAAGCAAGTCACATCCGATACGATAGGTGGCGCTGTTTTCATTACAACTCGTGGTGATACAGCCATTTCCGCTTGACCTCTTCACCACCACCAACAACAACATTTCGAGAAAGATGGCGAACAGAGAGCGGCGAGCTACATCCCTCTACTATTCTTCCATGGTGTTAGTAGGAGGACAGCGAATGCAAATGGCGCTATTGGCTGAGTTGATAACGGAGAGAAGACGCCGTCGCCGAAGGTACACGGAGAATTTAATTTATCGTCTTCCGGGTCACGACATGGGAGGGAGGAGGCGGTATCTCAACATGCGCAAGACAAAGTCCAGTTATCGAATTCAGAGTTACATGGTCGAATTATCAACTGGATCGGACCGAGCTATCCAGGGTTCCCAATATACATGGCAGTGAGTAATTGAATCATTGGCGAAAGCATGTCATATCCGTGACCTCTTCACCACCACCAACAACAACATCAACATTTCGAGAAAGAACCATGAACTTTAGTATGTTCAACTCCTTCAATACATTAGAAATGTGTGGCTCTTGTGTTCTCCATACAAGTCCTGAGGGGCACCACAAACAGGCAACTAATAAAAAGTTATAATAATTATAATGCCGATATTATTTCAGTCTAGAAATATTATTTAGGCAGAAAACAGGCAGAACAAGAGATATATTTAATCCATCAACGCACACAGACCCGATCTCAGGGGGCATCATGAGGAGTTATGCTTAGGGCACCAACATGGTTAGCAGCGGGACTGGTTATTTGTTGCAACCTGGCCGGCAGAAACTATTTATCGCCTGGTCACGACATGGGAGGGAGGGAGGAGGAGGGCGGCGGGATCTCGAGCATGCGCAAAGACGCAAAGTCCAGTTGCGAATCGAATTCAGAGTTACATGCCGCGAGAGTCGAATTATCAACTGGATCGGACCGAGCTATCCAGGGGTGTTAATCGGACCGAAGTCGGACCGCACATAGTCCGACTAAGGTGTTTACATGAAACGGATAATTCGATTTCAGTCCGACTAAGCCAATAATTCGATTGCATGTAAACGCACTGACTGAGAGAGAGAGAGAGAGAGCGTTAATACGTGGAAACAGTCTGTCTTTCGCCCCACAAAAAAATCAAGTTTGCATTGAAGAATGGATCAGCCTGTAACGATCCAACGGTCTTTGAACGCATCATGAGGGGAAAACGCCAAACCAAAAGTTAAGCTTTGCAATCGGGATTTCTCTTTATTATATACATGCATATGTGTGTGTGTGTGTGTGTGTGTGTGTGTGTGTGTGTGTGTGTGTGTGTGTGTGTGTGTGTGAGTGTGAGTGTGTGTGTATGAGTGTGTGAGTGTGTGTGAGTGTGACTGGACATTAAGGCGCGTTTGAAGCCAATGTATTTGTCTCGATGCATCGTGCTTGTCCCGTGTGCTCGATGTCCGCTTCCTCCTCATTTAAACACACACACACACACACACACACACACAGGACCAGGACTTTGAGGTCAAAAGGTCACCAGACAGCTTGAAACGGGTTTAGATGTGCATGGTAAAATACGTGGCGGGGACATTCCTCGCGTGTCCTAAATCCGGACGGCGTGCGCCGGCTGAAGGGGGGGGGGGGGGGGAGGGGCCTGGTACCTCCGAGCTGCTCAGGAGAACCATGTGAGCAGCTCAGACCTCCACAGTCAGCCGCCGGGTCACCGGGCAGGACGACCACGCCGCCGCCATCGAGCTGCTGCCGAGCGGCGTGTTGGGCCTGTTGTTCGGTGTGTGTGTGCGTGTGTGTGTGTATGTGTGTGTGAGGGGGGGGGGCGGCAGTGGTGCTGCTCTGAGTTACTCTGAGAAGCTTGTTCATGGTGAATTTGCAGCCGCGGCATGTGGCCTCATAAAACCAGAGGATGGAGGGCATGATGAGAGAGAGAGTGTGTGTGTGTGTGTGTGTGTGTGTGAAGAGGAGGAGGACGAGGAAGAGGGGGATGGGGAGAGAACGGTGGTGGTGGTGGTGGGGGGGGGGGGGCGTTGGTGGTTTCACAGCCAGACTTCTGGGGGCCCCTACGTGTCGGTGTGGAAGGGGGGGTGAGGTTCCCAAGGCTGGTGCTGGAGCAATGGGGGCCAGCTGCCCCCCCCCCCTGTCTGCTCCTCTAGACCCTCACACACACACACATATACAAATATCCAGACCCCCCCCCCCCCCCAGGCTTCCCATCGTCTCATTAGCCTCTCCTCTGTCTCGTGTTCATTGTTTTGGGCTCTGCATAATTTACACACTAAATTGAGGACGCCCCCCCCCTCAATCCACCACCTGTTTTTTATGGGGGGGGGGGGGGGGGGCACAGTAACAGCACTTCTCGGGCTTCATCGTCAAAAATATAAATGAGCAGCATCCAGGACCTCTCTCTCTCTCTCTCTCTTTTTATGAGTGAACAGCGGTTCTTGAATCAGGCTTTTCCATTAATAATATAAATAATAATAATAATCATAGTAATAATAGTTTTTACCTCGTGGTCAGGATGGGACGTGCACGAGAATCCCCAAACGTGGAGAGAAAACATGGACAGATGCCCACTGAGAGAGAGAGAGAGAGAGACAGAATAGAGGGATTTTATGTGAACTCACATACAAAAACAAAACAAGCCCCGCCCACATCCCATCCCCCCCCCCCCACACACACACACACACACACACACACACACACATTGTGAATCGTGCAATTAACATTCGAGCTGATTAAAAAGAACAAAAATCTAAAAACGGAGTTTATCGTCCGCTGGAGGCGTTTGTGTTACGAGGAGGAGAGAGGAGGAGAAGAGTAGAGGATGGAGAAGAGGATGGAGGAGAGAGGAGAGAGGAGGAGATGAGGAGAGAGGAGAGGAGGAGAGAGGAGGAAGGAGAGAGGAGGAAGGAGAGGAGAGAGGAGAGGAGAGAGGAGGAAGGAGAGAGGAGGAAGGAGAGGGAGGAGGAGGAGAGAGAGGAGGAGAGGAGAGAGGAGGAGAAGGAGGAAGGAGAGAGGAGAGAGGAGGAGATGAGAGAGGAGAGGAGGAGGAGAGATGAGAGAGGAGGAAACGAGAGGACGAGAGGAGAGGAGAGAGGAGAGAGGAGAGAGGAGAGAGGAGAGAGAGTAGAGAGAGGAGAGAGAGAGGAGAGGAGAGAGGAGAGAGAGAGGAGAGAGGAGAGAGGAGGAAGGAGAGGAGAGGAGAGAGGAGAGGAGGAGAGAGAGGAGAGGGGAGAGGAGAGAGGAGAGGAGAGAGAAGGATGGAGAGAGGAGGAGAGAGGAGGAGGTCGTGGTCCCTGCACCGACGGGTCTTCCCACTTCCATTTCATGCCAGCGGCGCTCTAAGATGGTGGCATCTCGCTCTAGGAGGAGGAATCAACAGAAACCCTCCTCCTCCTCCTCCTCCTCCTCCTCCTCCTCCTCCTCTTCATTCAGCCTGCACAGAAAACAAGTGGAAGACAAAATCAGAGGGCAAGAAGGGAGAATTATAGTTTATCCATCAAAACTAATGCATGTATATACACACACACACACACACCTCTCACACACACACACACACACCTCTCACACACACACACACACACCTCACACACACACACACACACACACCACACACACACACCTCTCACACACACACACACCACACACACGTCTGCCCCATAGCATGCAAATGACTTTCATTATGCAAATACATGCAAATCAGCTCCACCCATCTGAGAGGAGGAGAGAAAGAAACACGGAACGAGAGGAAAGAGGACAAGAGAGGAAAGGGGACAAGAGAGGAAAGGGGACAAGAGAGGAAAGGGGACAAGAGAGGAAAGAGGACACGAGAGGAAAGAGGACAAGAGAGACAAGATCTCAGGCACTGCACTCGCTCGACCGCACTTACCGGGTAATTTGGCGAGGATCTGTGTCTGATCCTTGTCCTCTCACTATGGGGTTCCTCAAGGCTCCGTCCTGGGTCCCCTCCTCTTCTCTCACTATGGGGTCCCTCAAGGCTCCGTCCTGGGTCCCCTCCTCTTCTCTCACTATGGGGTCCCTCAAGGCTCCGTCCTGGGTCCCCTCCTCTTCTCTCACTATGGGGTTCCTCAAGGCTCAGTCCTGGGTCCCCTCCTCTTCTCTCACTATGGGGTCCTCAAGGCTCCGTCCTGGGTCCCCTCCTCTTCTCTCACTATGGGGTCCTCAAGGCTCCGTCCTGGGTCCCCTCCTCTTCTCTCACTATGGGGTCCTCAAGGCTCCGTCCTGGGTCCCCTCCTCTTCTCTCACTATGGGGTCCCTCAAGGCTCCGTCCTGGGTCCCCTCCTCTTCTCTCACTATGGGGTTCCTCAAGGCTCAGTCCTGGGTCCCCTCCTCTTCTCTCACTATGGGGTCCTCAAGGCTCCGTCCTGGGTCCCCTCCTCTTCTCTCACTATGGGGTCCTCAAGGCTCCGTCCTGGGTCCCCTCCTCTTCTCTCACTATGGGGTCCTCAAGGCTCCGTCCTGGGTCCCCTCCTCTTCTCTCACTATGGGGTCCCTCAAGGCTCAGTCCTGGGTCCCCTCCTCTTCTCTCACTATGGGGTCCTCAAGGCTCCGTCCTGGGTCCCCTCCTCTTCCTCTCACTATGGGGTCCTCAAGGCTCAGTCCTGGGTCCCCTCCTCTTCTCTCACTATGGGGTCCTCAAGGCTCCGTCCTGGGTCCCCTCCTCTTCTCTCACTATGGGGTCCTCAAGGCTCCGTCCTGGGTCCCCTCCTCTTCTCTCACTACTGGGGTCCCTCAAGGCTCCGTCCTGGGTCCCCTCCTCTTCTCTCACTATGGGGTCCCTCAAGGCTCCGTCCTGGGTCCCCTCCTCTTCTCTCACTATGGGGTTCCTCAAGGCTCAGTCCTGGGTCCCCTCCTCTTCTCTCACTATGGGGTCCTCAAGGCTCCGTCCTGGGTCCCCTCCTCTTCTCTCACTATGGGGTCCTCAAGGCTCCGTCCTGGGACCCCTCCTCTTCTCTCACTATGGGGTTCCTCAAGGCTCCGTCCTGGGTCCCCTCCTCTTCTCTCACTATGGGGTCCTCAAGGCTCCATCCTGGGTCCCCTCCTCTTCTCTCACTATGGGGTTCCTCAAGGCTCAGTCCTGGGTCCCCTGCTCTTCTCTCACAACTGGGGTTCCTCAAGGCTCCGTCCTGGGTCCCCTCCTCTTCTCTCACTATGGGGTTCCTCAAGGCTCAGTCCTGGGTCCCCTCCTCTTCTCTCACTATGGGGTTCCTCAAGGCTCAGTCCTGGGTCCCCTGCTCTTCTCTCACAACTGGGGTTCCTCAAGGCTCTGTCCTGGGTCCCCTCCTCTTCCTCTCACTATGGGGTTCCTCAAGGCTCAGTCCTGGGTCCCCTCCTCTTCCTCTCACTATGGGGTCCCTCAAGGCTCCGTCCTGGGTCCCCTCCTCTTCTCTCACTATGGGGTTCCTCAAGGCTCAGTCCTGGGTCCCCTGCTCTTCTCTCACTATGGGGTTCCTCAAGGCTCAGTCCTGGGTCCCCTCCTCTTCTCTCACTATGGGGTTCCTCAAGGCTCAGTCCTGGGTCCCCTCCTCTTCTCTCACTATGGGGTTCCTCAAGGCTCAGTCCTGGGTCCCCTCCTCTTCTCTCACTATGGGGTTCCTCAAGGCTCAGTCCTGGGTCCCCTGCTCTTCTCTCACAACTGGGGTTCCTCAAGGCTCTGTCCTGGGTCCCCTCCTCTTCTCTCACTATGGGGTTCCTCAAGGCTCAGTCCTGGGTCCCCTGCTCTTCTCTCACTATGGGGTTCCTCAAGGCTCAGTCCTGGGTCCCCTCCTCTTCTCTCACTATGGGGTTCCTCAAGGCTCAGTCCTGGGTCCCCTGCTCTTCTCTCACAACTGGGGTTCCTCAAGGCTCTGTCCTGGGTCCCCTCCTCTTCTCTCACTATGGGGTTCCTCAAGGCTCAGTCCTGGGTCCCCTGCTCTTCTCTCACAACTGGGGTTCTTCAAGGCTCTGTCCTGGGTCCCCTCCTCTTCCTCTCACTATGGGGTTCCTCAAGGCTCCATCCTGGGTCCCCTCCTCTTCCTCTCATGGGGTTCCTCAAGGCTCCGTCCTGGGTCCCCTCCTCTTCTTCTCACTATGGGGTTCCTCAAGGCTCCGTCCTGGGTCCCCTCCTCTTCCTCTCACTATAGGGTTCCTCAAGGCTCCGTCCTGGGTCCCCTCCTCTTCTTCTCACTATGGGGTTCCTCAAGGCTCCGTCCTGGGTCCCCTCCTCTTCCTCTCACTATGGGGTCCCTCAAGGCTCCGTCCTGGGTCCCCTCCTCTTCTCTCTGTACAAAAATTCTCTCGGCTCTGTCATTCGTTCGCATGGCTTCTCCTACCATAGCTATGCCGATGACACCCAACTGATCTTCTCGTTTCCACCGTCCGAAACACGGGTGGCGGCGCGAATCTCTGCCTGTCTGACCGACATCTCTCAGTGGAGGTCTGCTCACCACCTGAAGATCAACCCTGACAAGACTGAGCTACTATTCCTTCCAGGGAAAGGCTCCCCCACCCATGACCTGACTATCACCTTCAACAGCTCTGTGTTGGCCCCGCCCCCGACTGCCAGGAACCTCGGGGTGACACTAGACAGTCAACCTGACGGCCAACATCACTGTGACGACGCGTTCCTGTAGGTCCATGCTGCACAACATCAGAAGAACACGGCCTCTTCTTACTCAGAAGGCGGCACAGGTTCTGGTCCAGGCTCTGGTCCAGGTTCTGGTCCAGGCTCTGGTCCAGGTTCTGGTCCAGGCTCTGGTCATTTCACGCCTTGACTACTGTAACTCCCTCCTGGCTGGTCTACCTGCTAAGACCATCCGACCTCTGCAGCTCGTCCAGAATGCAGCAGCTCGACTGGTCTTCAGCCTTCGCTCCTCCCCCCACACCACTCCGCTCCTCCGCTCTCTTCACTGGTTACCGGTGGCTGCTCGCATCTGCTTCAAAACACTGGTTCTTGGTACCGTGCTCTGAACGGATCGGGCCCCATCTACATCCTGGATATGGTCACACCGTACACCCCGGCACGTTCGCTCCACTCGGCAACAGCCAATCGACTTGTGCCTCCTGCACCTCGAGCTAACCGCTCTACATCCAGACTGTTTGCTGTCCTGCTCCTCAGTGGTGGAACCAGCTCCCCACTGACATCAGGACAGCAGAAAGTCTCTACATCTTCCGCCGGAGACTGAAAACACACCTTTAGACTATATCTGGATTAAAACACAGATTTGCACTTCAGTGGCACTTAAATAGCTCTTATTATGGGACTTTAGTAGTTCGACTATGTTGAGGAAATGTTACTTCCTGTATTCTTGTTGTTCTAAGTTTGTACTCTAGGTTGATGCACTTATTGTAAGTCGCTTTGGATAACAGCGTCTGCTAAATGACATGTAATGTAATGTAACAAGAGAGGAAAGAGGACAAGAGAGGAATCGCTCTGAGTGGTGGAGGCGGGACGTTGGGTAAACGCTGTGTGGGTGAAAACCAACACCGGCCGGTCGGACCGACGACATTACCGCTGTTTATCACGTTCATCTAAATGCAGAGGAGCGTCTCCACGGCAACGCGCTCTGACTCCACGCAGCTCGGCAGCTTTAAGCTAACGTGAATCGGATGTATAAATCGCGGATAAACAATAAGCAGCTCCTTATCTGGCGGCTAACGGCTAATCGGATGAAAAGGTTTGTATTTATAGTCGCTCAACAATTGGCGCCTCTCTCTTTTCTGCCTTTTTTGTCTCCTACTTGTCTTCGAAACCCCTAATAGCAAGCTAACGGAGGAGGAAGCGAGCTAACGGAGAAAGAAGCCGGCTAACGGAGGAAGAAGCCAGCTAACGGAGGAAGAAGCCGGCTAACGGAGGAAGAAGCCAGCTAACGGAGGAAGAAGCCGGCTAACGGAGGAAGAAGCCGGCTAACGGAGGAAGAAGCCGGCTAACGGAGGAAGAAGCCGGCTAACGGAGGAAGAAGCCGGCTAACGGAGGAAGAAGCCAGCTAACGGAGGAGGAAGCCAGCTAACGGAGCCTGGCCCTTCGGGTGGAGGTCTCACGGGGCCTCACGTCAAATTGGCACTTGACATGTTGTGTGCCGCCGCCTCTCAGCCCCTCGGTGGGGGGAGTGCCGTATGCAAATGATAACCCCCCCCCCCGTGTGGTCTGAATACACCTGTTGCTGCCAAGTTGCTCAACTTAATCTCCTTTGTCCGGAGAGGCTCATTGGCAGGCTCTGGCCTTCCTGAAGACACCCCCCCCCCCCCCAAGACAGAAACCGGGTCTCATTCAGAAAAGTGACAGCGGAGGCAAAAGGGGGCGGGGCATTGTCCCTCACTGACAAGTGGCCCTCTATTGACTGTAAAGTCTTCCGGTGGGGACTCAAAGACAAACCCTCCTCCTCCTCCTCTTCCTCCTCTTCTCTCCGAGACACCACATGCCCTGCGGTGGCTTTTGGTGGAGCCGGTGATGTAACGGAGCCGGTATAAAGCGGCGTGCGCACACACACACACACACACACACACACACACACACACACACACACACACACACACACACACACACACACACACACACACACACACACACACACACACACACACACACACACACACACACCCTACCTTTTGCAGCGTTCGGCTCTCCACTCCTTTTTAAATGTCGTCCATTTTTTTCATTTTCCCGTCGTTATTGTGGCAGTTTTTCCTCTTCCTCTTCCTCTTCCTCCTCCCTGTGGAGGGAGCTGCGTTGCTCTTGGTGCCTTTCCAGGAGTGTAATGGGATTCTTGTTACTTTCGGTTATCTAGCTTTATGAAGATGAACGCCACTCATACAGCTAGATAACCAAAGATAACAACCAACCCCGAAGGCCGGCCTCCCCTCACGAGCCCGACCTCTGACCTCTGACCTCTGACCTGCAGGCCGAGGAGAGAGACATGAGAACATCACAGACTGACGGGAGGTCAGCAGCATCGTTCCTCTGGTCAGGGACCTTGTTTATGGAGTTCCTCCCTTCAAGGTCGTGACCTCCTTCACTTTGTCGGCGCCAAAACAGCGAAGACGGCGGCGTCTGGGACGCACGAAACGTTTCCTCTCACGCCCAAAATCACCAAAGACAGGAACGACTCCTCACGCGCAGGGGGGGGGGGGCACAAGGCCCCCCTTCTTCTACTCTCTGAAACTATGTAGCGTTTTGTGTTGATGTTCAGAAGACCGTCGACGTGCTTTGTTTCAACACACACACACACACACACGCACGCAGATTTCTGCAGTAAAAAAATATCCAAATGTTTTCTTCATAAATAAAAATAATCATTTATTTTATATCGCGCTTCTCTAAATACCCGAAGTCGCTTTACAGTCCAGAGTCCAGTCGTCACACACAGTCACCCGGTGGTGGAGCTCCATCAGGAGCCACAGCTGCCCTGGGGCCGACTGACGGAAGCGTGGCAGCCAATCAGCGCCTCCGGCCCCTCCCCCAATCAGCGCCTCCGGCTCCTCCCCCACCACCAACATTCATTCACATCCATATGAACCGGGGTGAGGCTGCGGTGCATGTCTTTATGATGGTGGGGGAAACCGGAGGAAACCCACGCAGACACGAGGAGAACACGATAACAAGAGGAGGACAAGAGGAGAACACGAGGAGAACACGCTCCACACAGAAAGGACCTGGAACGACCGGGCCTCGACCCCAGGGCCTTCTGGCTGTGAGGCGACAGCGCTAACCACTGAGCCACCGCGCTGCCCAGATAACTAGTTAGATTAAATAGTAGTTCAAATATATAGTTAAAGACCTGAATGACCTTAAATACGTAACGGCTCCCGTCCTATGTTCAGAGTATTTTAAGACATTAATAACCTGCATTTACATTTTTTTTAAATCATTTATTTGAAAATCTTTTTTTTACTCGTTATCAATGAAACCTCTGGAGTCGCTTCCGGTTCCGCTGGAGTCACTTCCGGTTCCGCATCTCACGTCATTTTGAACGTAAACTTCTGATGTGTTTTCGCGAGAAGCTGCAGGAAGGATGACGACACGTCAGTGACGGTCCCCCCGAGCGGCGGCTCCTCTCTCACCAGGCTGACGCGCTATTGGCCAGAACGAGCGTGACGTCACACATCCGGCGCCTCCAATCTGGAACTAATCACAGTGCCGGTCTCAGAGCGGAAGTAGCGCGCCGTTGATTCCTCTCATGAAGTCGCGTTGCTTCTCATCTGAAGACAAACAAGTGGAACAAAACAGACATCTCACATTGTTAGGGAAACAGGTGGAATGATCCGCTGAACGCCGCGCGCGCCGAGGCCAAACACGAGCCTTACGCACGAGCCTTACGCACGAGCCTTACGCACGACGGGCACCCGATATTTAGGAGGTGGAGAGTGGAGAAGTGTGTTTTAAATTACAAGAAAGGTGGAAGCTCAGTGAGGTGACTGTCGGCCTGATGCACACACACACACACACACACACACACACACACACACACACACACACTGTAGCTAAGAATGACAATGTCCACGTATTGTGTGTGTAAAAAATACAGAAGATATAAACCGAACACCCTGGTGTGGTATTAATTTAATTAATTGCATAATGTTTTGGCTGTTTTCATGACACGTCTTTAAGTCTTCACGTTTTCCTTAACATAAATTTAACAAAAATATAAAAATACTTATTTCTGCCTCAAAATCCGAACCACAAACAACATTAAAGCATCTCGTCATTATGACGTAATGATCACCTCGCGGCCTCGGGTCACAGCGCGAGGACAAGGGTCGCGCGCCCCTCATTCAGAACGGGATTTATTGTGGACCTGTGTCCCAAAAACCACCACACACACACAGGATGTGTGCGTGTGTCTGTGTGTGTGTCTGTGTGTGTGTGTGCTTCAATAAATCACATCAAATTATTTATTTACTCATTTAAATGTGGATTGTTCCTCTTTTCCTTCTCCATAATAAAAGACAACACGTGACTCTGCCGTGTGCACGTGAGCTCACCTGCAGCATCCTCAGGGCGGGAAACGGAGAGCCATGTGTCTCGCGCCTCCTCCGGGCTGCACGCGCGTCCCGCTCCGCTCCGCGTGTGCAGCCGGTGCAACAACCAAAAACGGGGTTCTCCTCCATTTATTGAGCCGGTATTCCAGCACCTTGTCTCCTCCTCCTCCTCCTCCTCCAGAGAAGAAGGACCACCGTGCACTCGGGAGCTCACGCCGTGGTCACGCGCAGCTCGCGGGATGAGACCGACTGAGGCTCCGGAGGCTGGACGCTGCGTCTTCGTGGCGGCGGCGCGCGCGCGGTGACGTGTCTGCTCCATCCTGTCAGCTTCCCACGTCTGATGGCCACGGGTTCCTATTAATCAACTCCCTCTAATTACGCATGCGCGCCACCACGCGCGGCTTCTCCCGCATGCGCAGTGCGTCCGTTCGAGGAGCTTTCACTTGTCAAGTGTGGTTTGGGTTTTTTTGGGGATTATGAAAGAAAAGAAAAAAGGAAAAATTCCGTGTAATCCCGACTGGCCTCTGCACATGCGCAGTGGACCAAGTGCGCACAACCACGATCCTCATTGTCTCCCGCCTTTTGATGCAGAGGAGTCCAGGAATGTGACGGGGGGGGGGGGGGGGGGGGGTCTGATGAGGACCGTGCAAATCAGCCTTTACTGTCACCGTGAGCCCAGAGCCCCCCCCCCCCCGGGTCTGGGTCACTGGATTATCATAATAATCAGATCGCGCGGATAAAAATCTCCTTTGAATAAATTAAATGTTCAATATAGGAGGCGCGAGACTGCCAAAGAGACAACTTAGTCAGGTTTGTTGTCGGAGGGGTTCTCGCCCCCCCACCTCCCTTTTCTTTTCTTCTCTTTCTCAAGTTTCAAGTTTCAAGTTTTTATTGTCACATCCCCTTTTATACAAGTATAATCGGTTTGTGAAATTCTTATGTGCAAAACACCCGACAGCAGTAGCAGACTAAAAAAAGAATAAGAATGAGAATAAACTATACAATATCCACACAAAAAAAGAAGAAAGTATTAACAATATATATATAAAACAATGTAATAGAATATACATCATGACAATATATATATATAAAACAATGTAATAAAATATACACTTTTTGAGACTATATATATATATATGTATATACATACAATATATATATACAATATATATATATATAAACAATGTAATAAAATATACACCATGGCCATAGATATTCACAGAATATGTTCTGGTGTAGTGTTAATGAGGGTCTCAGTCCTTGTTCAGCAGCCTGATGGCCTGACTGAAGAAGCTGTCCCTCAGTCTGTTTGTGCGGCACTTGATACTGCGGTATCGCCTGCCTGACGGTAGAAGGGTGAACAGTTTGTGGCCGGGGTGGTTATTGTCTTTCATCATCCGTTTGGCCCTGGCCACGCACCGCTTGGTGTATATGTCCAGGATGGAGGGAAGCTCACCTCCAACGATGTACTGTGCCGACCGCACCACCCTCTGTAGTGCCCTACGCTCCAGGGCGGTGCAGTTCCCGTACCAGACGGTGATGCAACCTGTCAGAACACTCTCGATGGTACTGGTGTAGAATGTTCTGAGGATGCGGGGGGCCATGTTGAATTTCCTCAGTCGCCTAAGGAAATACAGGCGTTGTTGGGCCCTTTTCACCACGTGAGTGGTGTGCGTGGTCCATGTGAGGTCCTCGGAGATGTGCACGCCGAGGAACTTGAAGCTGCTGACCCTCTCTACTGCAACTCCGTCTATGGAGATGGGGGTGTGCTCTCCTCTCCGCTTCCTGTAGTCCACGATCAGCTCCTTGGTCTTCTTGACGTTGAGGACGAGGCTGTTCTCCTGGCACCACTGTAGGTGTATGTGTGTGTATGTGTGTGTGTGTGTGTGTGTGTGTGTGTGTGTGTGTGTGTGTGTGTGTGTGTGTATTTGTGTGTGTGTGATTTTGTGAACACATTATATTTATTTGCAGATCTTCACGAGAGTTTCCTCGTTGGTCAGATGACGTCATCAGATGGCGTGACGCGTGTTGAGTCGTCCCAGTGCCAGGAGGAGGAGGAGGAGGAGGAGGAGGAGAGTTTTTTTTTCTTTAACAGAATTTTAAATAAAACGTGAAAACATTGTTGTTACTGATTTAAAGTTTATTAAATAAATCATAACAAATGATGGAAACGAATCTTTCATTAAGTCGCTTTGTTCAACTCTCAAAAAATGTAAGTATTACAATATATATGTTTAATATTATAATGTATTTAATTAACTGTCCCATAGTTAAAGGACCTGTTGATACAGCGGAGGCTGGTTTCTGTTACAATTGACGATCTTTGATTCTGTTTTTGTTTTGTTTTTCTCAACGAGAGTACCCGGATTGTGGAGAGAAATGCAAATTTAAAAAGGTTCGTATTCATCTTCCGCGCTGAGATTTCTGATTGGCTGGCAGCTCATTGAAGATCACCGCCAATCAACTGATCGATTACGAGGTGAATCGATCGGCTGTGAGGATGTTTCATTATTATTAGATCCTCTACAATAAACACGAGGATCTAATTGTTTAGTTATTAATGCAGAATATTTGAATGAGTTATCAATGAAACACAGACTTTATGTTTGAGTGTAAAACAATAATTAAGTTATAATATGAATATAAATATTATTCTTTCCACGTTTTGTCTTCTCAAAACCTTCCGCGGTGAAAAGGCCATGAAAGCCTTTTTATTTTAAATAAATCAGGATATAAATGAGTTTTATAGAGTTAGACTATATTTATTTTATTTTAAATATACCAGAAAACGGAAATGAGTCACAAGATTAATTAAACTTGAACCTCAGATTTGGGGATTTTCTGACGTTAATTCCATAATTAAGAAATTATAATATATGTTTTATTTCATATCTTTATTTAAATTAACCGTTTTATTATTATTGTAAAGTCAACTAAAAATAACGCCGTTCATGCAGATAAAATATTGTAATTTTTATAAATTATAAAAATATATAAAAACCTCTTTTGTGTAATTAAAATAAAATAAAATCTCATTAAACAGATTTTAATTCAAATCAACTGTTATATAAACGTTAAAAAACCAAAAGAAAAATAAAACCTGTGCGGAGGATTACGGGCCGAGGAGGAGGACACCATGCGCGCGCACACACACTCAGATACAAGCGCGCACGCTCGCAGACACACGCGTGCGCGCGCACAAGTGCACGGCACATTTGCATGTTGCGTCCCACGGTTACAAAAGAGGAAAATTAATATGCGCATAAATTAAAAGAGAGGGTTCAGAATCCCAGGAGCAGCGGTCATCAAAAGAGGAGGTGGGAGGGAAGAAAGGAGGCTCTGTTCACACGGGACAGCAGGAGGAGGAGGAGGAGGAGAGAGAGAGAGGAGGAGGAGGAGAAAGAAGAGGAGGCGGAAGGGAAGAAATGAGGCTCTGTTCACACGGGACAGCAGGAGGAGGAGGAGGAGGAGAGAGAGGAGGAGAGAGAGGAGGAGGAGGAGAAAGAAGAGGAGGCGGAAGGGAAGAAATGAGGCTCTGTTCACACGGGACAGCAGGAGGAGGAGGAGGAGGAGAGAGAGGAGAGAGAGGAGGAGGAGGAGAAAGAAGAGGAGGCGGAAGGGAAGAAATGAGGCTCTGTTCACACGGGACAGGAGGAGGAGGAGGAGGAGGAGGAAGAGAAGAGGCTATGTGCACTGGGAAGGGGGAAAGAAAATTAAGAGGACGAGAAGAGAGGAAGAAGAGAAAGATGAGGAAAAAGAGGAGGAGGAGGAAAAGAAGAGAGAGGAGGAGGGATATATATTCATGGGACAGCACTGAGGAAGAGGAGGAGGGAAAGAGGATGAGGAGGAAAGAGGCTGTTGACACCGGGGAGGAGAATGAAAAATAAGAGGAGGAGAGAGGAAGAGACGGTTAGGGTTACACTAGGGATGGGTAGGAACTGAGGAGGAGGAGGAGGAGGAAGAGGAGGAGGAGGAGGAGGAGCAGGAGGAGGAGGGGACAAAGAATGTGAAGGAAGAAGAAGAGGAGTGGATGCTTTGACATTTGAAGATCGATGACATCGTTTCATCAAAGGTCACGAGAGGTCAAACCTCCACGGCCTGCTCAGTGAAGTGGAGTAAAGTAAAGGAAGAGGAGCTCCTGAGGAGGAGCCTCGGGGTTTAGAGGAAGGGCTCCCTCTAGCGGCGGGTTGGTGTCATTACAACCCATTTCATTTTAAGTTAGCTTCTTTTTTTCCTTTTTTTCCTTTTTCAATGTCAAAGTTGTTTCACACTCTAAACACCTTTTAACATCTTATTCTCTCTGTGGATGTATTTAAAATATTTATTTTCTCTCTCTGACAAAAACAAACACAATTAAATAGTACAGAATAACTGGAATACAATATATCATGTTGTTATTTCTTTAATTTTAATACATTTTTAAACCATAGAAATATACATTCTTGCTTTTTTAAGCCAGTTTAAATCCAAACGTGTTTCATTGATAAATATTTCTTCACGCAGCTGTTGTTGTCGGTCTGATCCACAAGAGAGAGCTAGACCACATGGGACCCCCCACAGAGGACCTCCACATGTAGACCCCCCCCCCCTGACTCTGCTCTCCTGATTGCCCACTTTAGCCCTAATTAAAGAGGTTGTTGGCTCCGTTGCCATGGACACTGAGCGTTGCTAGGCAGCCGGTGGGATGCTGAGAAAGCGGAGTGCAGCGGAGCAGCAGGTCACGGCGAGAGAGAGAGAGACACACACACTCACACACTCTTTCTCACACACACACACACACACACACACACACACACACACACTCTTTCTCACACACACACACACACACTCTTTCTCACACACACACACACACACTTTCTCACACACACACTCTTTCTCACACACACACACACACTCTTTCTCACACACACACACTCTTTCTCACACACACACACACACACTCTTTCTCACACACACAGACTCTTTCTCTCACACACACACACACACACTCTTTCTCACACACACACTCTTTCTCACACACACACACTCTTTCTCACATACACACACACACACACTCTTTCTCACACACACAGACTCTTTCTCTCACACACACACACACACACTCTTTCTCACACACACTCTTTCTCACACACACACTCTTTCTCACATACACACACACACTCTTTCTCACACACACACACTCTTTCTCACACACACACACACTCTTTCTCACACACACACACTCTTTCTCACACACACACACACTCCACAGCTGACGGGAGAGGACGGAGGCATGAATAAAGTCGGGTGAAGGCCGAGTGGAAACGACGCTGCTAGTTCCTCGCCCGCAACGATCATCCAACGCCACGAAGAGAACAATGTAGGAGAACAATGAAGGAGAACAATGAAGGAGAACAATGTAGGAGAAAAATGAAGGAGAACAATGTAGGAGAACAATGTAGGAGAACAATGAAGGAGAACAATGTAGGAGAAAAATGAAGGAGAACAATGAAGGAGAACAATGAAGGAGAATAATGTAGGAGAACAATGTAGGAGAACAATGAAGGAGAACAATGTAGGAGAACAATGAAGGAGAACAATGTAGGAGAACAATGTAGGAGAATAATGTAGGAGAACAATGAAGGAGAACAATGTAGGAGAACAATGAAGGAGAACAATGTAGGAGAACAATGAAGGAGAATAATGTAGGAGAACAATGTAGGAGAACAATGAAGGAGAACAATGAAGGAGAACAATGTAGGAGAACAATGAAGGAGAACAATGTAGGAGAACAATGAAGGAGAACAATGAAGGAGAACAATGTGTCGTAAAAACAAAAGACAGCCGAGAAAATAAAGATTCACACTAAAGTTAAAACAAGAAAAGCCTCAGAAATCATTTATGAGGAAAAGAACGAGTCCAGAGGGAAATAAACCAGTTAACACATGAAGCATAGCCTTCTATACAACCAGAGGAGCCCCCTGGTGGTCAGGAGAGAGAATGCAGCTTTAACACATGAAGCAGAGACTTCTATACAACCAGAGGAGTCGCCCCCTGGTGGTCAGGAGAGAGAATGCAGGTGACCTCCGGCCTCGTCAACACATCAGCAACCTTCAGAGCGTACCTGAGCTGAATATTCAGGCAGAAAGACGACAGATCACGACTTCCTGTTTCTGTGTGGATGAGAGCAGCTGAGCGATGCGTTCAGGGACGTGAAAACCAGAGGAACAAAGAGAGAGAACGAGTTGAGACTTTACTGTGTGTCTCTGTGAGGTCATTTAAAATATCTTTGTTGTCATTGTTTGGTTGTTGTGTGTATTTGTGGTTGTTTTGTGTGTCTTTGTAGTTGCTGTGTGTCTTTGTGGTTGTGTTGTGTCTCTTTGTAGTTGTGTGTCTCTTTGAGGTTGTGTTGTGTCCCTTTTAGTCTCTTTGTGGTTGTGTTGTGTCTCTTTGTAGTTGTTGTGTGTCTCTTTGTGGTTGTGTTGTGTCCCTTTTAGTCTCTTTGTGGTTGTGTTGTGTCTCTTTGTAGTTGTTGTGTGTCTCTTTGAGGTTGTGTTGTGTCCCTTTTAGTCTCGTTGTGGTTGTTGTGTGTCTCTTTGTGGTTGTTTTGTGTGTCTTTGTGTCTCTTTGTGGTTGTGTTGTGTCTCTTTGTGGTTATATAAATATATATATATATATATAAATATATATATATTTATATATATATATATATATATATATGGACTTGTGTTCTTTTGGAGTCTGGACTTGGGAGTCCAGACTCCAGAGGACGAGAGGATGAGAGGACGAGAGGACGAGGGAGAACGGGAGGACGGTCTTTCTGGTCTTTCTGGTCTTTCTGCGATTGGACGGCCGCCTCGGTGCGTTGGTGCGCGATGTTTTTTGTTGTTTTCGTCTTAAATACTGTTTTCTGCTGTGATTCCCGGAGCTCTTTCACCAGAGAAGAGCTCATGAACATCAGGGGAACAACTCCAGCGGATTTATTTCCAACGTTTTTAACTTCTGTGGAGTTACTGGACATTTTTGTAAAAGGTGTGCTCACCTTCGCCCACGCGGTGAGTCGCCGCGGAGAGGAACGCTCAGGGCGCTTTGCGGCTACGGAAACGGGGATCTCGTACAGCGCTGCCGGGCATATTTCTCTCAAATGTCTGCTCACTGTGCAACAAACTGGACGAACTCCAGCTGCTGGTGGGGAGAGACAGAGACTTCTCCTCATCCTCCGCCCTGTGTTTTACGGAATCATGGCTAAGTGGATCGATACCAGATTCTGCGCTCCAGCTCGCTGGCTTCCAGCTGTTCCGAGCGGACCGGGTCACGGAGCTCTCCGGAAAAGCAAAGGGTGGAGGAATCTGCTTTTACCTCAACAACGGCTGGTGCAACGACGTAACGGTGATTCTACAGCACTGTTCGCCGGACCTGGAATCTTTTATCATTCACTGCAAACCCTTCTACTCCCACGTGAGTTCGCTTCATTCATCCTGGCCGGAGTTTACATGCCGCCTGGGGAACGTGCACGAGGCACAGCGGACCTCGCCGAACAGATACGGTGTGTGGAGCGGACCTTCCCGGACTCTTTAGTTATTGTACTGGGATTTTAACAAAGGAAACCTCAGCCACGAACTCCCTAAATATAGACAGTTAATTAAATGCCCTACCAGAGAGAAGAGCATTCTGGACCACTGCTACACAACAATCAGCAGGGCCTATCACGCCGTCCTCGAGCTGCACTGGGAAACTCTGACCACGTCATGGTTCATCTGATTCCTCATACAGGCAGAGACTAAAGCTCTGCAAACCTGTGGTGAGGAAGTTCAAGAAGTGGACCAGTGAGGCTCTGGAGGATCTACGGGCGTGCTTGGACTGTACTGACTGGGATGTCTTCAGGACTGCTACCAACAGCCTGGATGAGTACACAGAGGCTGTAACTTCCTACATCAGCTTCTGTGAGGACAGCTGTATTCCATCCAGCTCCAGGGTGAGTTATAACAACGACAAACCCTGGTTCACAGCGGAGCTCAGGAAGCTAAGACTGCAGAAGGACCAGGCATTCAGGAGTGGGGACAAGGACCTGTACACAGAGTCCAAATACAGGTTTAGCAAGGCGGTGAGAGATGCTAAACGACTGTACTCTGAGAAACTGCAACAGCAGCTCTCAGCAAACGACTCTGCTTCTGTCTGGAGAGGGCTCAGGCAGATCACCAACTACAAGCCCAAATCACCCCACTCCATGAACAATGTGCTTCTGGCAGACGAGCTCAATTCAATTCAATTCAGTTTATTTGTATAGCCCAATTTCACAAATTACAAATTTGTCTCGGAGTGCTTTACAATCTGTACACATAGACATCCCTGCCCCAAAACCTCACATCGGACCAGGAAAAACTCCCAAATAACCCTTCAGGGGGGAAAAAAAGGGAAGAAACCTGCAGGAGAGAACAGAGGAGGATCCCTCTCCAGGATGGACAGATGCAATAGATGTAATGTGACCAGAAGGACAGATTTAGAGTTAAAATACATTCAATGAATATGACAGAGTGTATGAATAGTTCATAGTAGGCATATTCCACGATGGAGACCTCCACGATCCATCAGGCAGATGGCGGTGGGGAGGAGGAGTGGGCGGAGTCTCAACAGGACAGTGGCGTAGTCATGAGCAGGAATTCCACGACCCAGACGATCCATCAGGCAGATAGGATCTATGCCGTCTCATAGGGTCCGATGACCCCATGAGACGTAAAGTCAAAGGGACTTCCGGGTAGAAAGCAGAGTTAGTAACGTGTGATTGAGAGATGAAAATTCATCCTTAAGGAGAGAAAAAGAGGAGATAGGTACTCAGTGCATCCTAAAACGTCCCCGGCAGCTATAAGCCTATAGCAGCATATCAAGGGGCTGGACCAGGGCAAACCTGATTCAGCCCTAACTATAAGCTCTGTCAAAGAGGAAGGTCTTAAGTCTACTCTTAAACGAGGTGACTGTGTCTGCCTCCCGGACTGAAATTGGAAGCTGGTTCCATAAAAGTGGAGCTTGATAACTAAAGGCTCTGGCTCCCATTCTACTTTTTAAGACTCTAGGAACTACAAGTAGTCCCGCATTTAGTGAGTGTAGCTCTCTAGTGGGGCAATATGGTACGACAAGCTCCTTAAGATATGATGGAGCATCACCAATCAAGGCTTTGTAGGTTAAGAGAAGAATTTAAAAGTGATTCTTGATTTTACTGGGAGCCAGTGCAGAGCAGCTAGTGCAGGAGTGATGTGATCTCTTTTCTTAGTTTTAGTGAGAACACGAGCTGCAGCATTCTGGATCAACTGGAGGGACCTAAGAGATTTATTAGAGCAGCCTGCTAATAAGGAGTTGCAGTAATCCAGTCTCGAAGTAACGAACGCGTGAACCAATTTTTCTGCATCTTTTTGAGACAAGATGTGCCTGATTTTTGAAATATTACGTAGATGAAAGAATGCAGTCCTTGAGATTTGCTTTACGTGGGAGTTAAAGGACAGTCCCGATCAATGAGTTCCACTGCCGCTTTGAAAGACAATGGAGCAGTCCTGAGACAATCCCCCACAGCCCCATCAACAAGCCACAGACCATCAGCCCACCCTCCCCCAGCCCATCAGGGGCTCACACCTCTGGAGCACCCTCCATCAACTCAGCGACGACCCTCGTCATCCTGGAGAGAGCTGTCAACAGGCTGTCAAAAAGCAGAACCCCCGCAAAGCAGCGGGCCCGGACTCGCCTCCCCTCCACCCTGAAGCACTGTGCTGACCAGCTGTCTCCGGTGTTCACCGACATCTTCAACACCTCCCTGGAGACATGCCACGTTCCAGCCTGCTTCAAGGCCTCCACCATCATCCCGTCCCCAAAAACCCAAGATCACAGGACTCAATGACTACAGGCCCGTCGCCTGACCTCTGTGGTCATGAAGTCCTTTGAACGCTTGGTCCTGTCACACCTCAAGACCATCACCGACCCACTCCTGGACCCCTGCAGTTCGCCTACAGAGCCAACAGGTCTGTAGACGATGCAGTCAACATGGCCCTTCACTACATCCTCCAGCATCTGGACTCCCCAGGAACCTACGCCAGGATCCTGTTTGTGGACTTCAGCTCTGCTTTCAATACAATCATCCCGTCCCTGCTGCAGGACAAGCTCTCCCAGCTGCACGTGCCCGACTCCACCTGCAGGTGGATCACAGACTTCCTGACCGACAGGAAGCAGCACGTGAGGCTGGGGAAACACGTCTCAGGCTCCCGGACCACCAGCAGGTTCCCCCCAAGGCTGTGTTCTCTGCCCTCTGCTGTTCTCCCTGTACACCAACAGCTGCACCTCCAGTCACCAGTCCGTCAAGCTCCTAAAGTTCGCGGATGACACCACCCTCATTGGACTCATCTCTGGTGGGGACGAGACCGCCTACAGGTGGGAGACTGACCACCTGGTGACCTGGTGCAGCCAGAACAACCTGGAGCTCAACGCCTAAAGACAGTGGAGATGGTTGTGGATTTCAGGAGGAATGCAGCCCCACCCGCCCTCTCATCCTGTGTGACTCCCGTCGACGCTGTGGAGTCCTACCGCTTCCTGGGCTCCATCATCTCCCAGGACCTCAAGTGGGAGCTGAACATCGGCTCCATCACCAAGAAGGCCCAGCAGAGGATGTTCTTCCTGAGGCAGCTGAGGAAATTCAACCTGCCAGGAGAATGATGGTACAATTCTAGACGGCCATCGTTGAATCCATCATCTGGTGTGCCATCACCGCCAGGCACCCTGCAAGCACAGCCAAAGACAAGCGCAGGCTGCAGAGCATCATCCGCTCGGCCGAGAGGGTTATCGGCTGCAATCTGCCTTCCTCCAGGTCCTGTTCACTTCCAGGTCACTGAAGCGGCCAGAAAGATTGTCGCTGACCCTCCCACCCTGGACACTCCTGTTCGAGTCCCTCCTCGGGAGGAGGCTGCGGTCCATCATGACAAAGACCTCCCGCCACACCAAAGTTTTTTCCCCGTCGGGCGGGCTCATCAATGGACCCCGGGACTGACTGACTGTCACCCCCCGGACTACCACCTCTTCTTCCACCTTCCTCTCTCCTCCTTCCTCCCCCTCCTTCCTCTTCCTCCTCCTCCTCTTCCTCCCACCTCCTCCCTCCTCCTTCTTCTTCCCTCCTCCACACACGTCACTTTAACATGCACTTTAACCTGAGGCCTCCTCCACACACATGCCACTTTATTTGCATGCACTTTAACTTAAACACACGCCACGCGTAACATACACTTTTAACTAAAACACACCACCTGAAGCACACACCCAAACACTTTCACATTATTTGTTGTCTTTCTGTCGTGTTGATTGTTGTTTGTTTGTCATGTCCAAATGTTGCACCTTCCACCAAAAAAAATTCCTCGTTTGTGTAAACATTCCTGGCAATAAAACTGTTTCTGATTCTGATTCTGATTCTGGAACAGCAGCTGACTTGATGACGTCACCACATCAGCTGTTCTTGCTCCTGGGTTTACTCTAATTATTCACTGTAAATTATTTTTTACAGTCAAATAAACAAAACATCCTAAAATTACATTCCATGACTCAACAACAGTAGTATTATTTTCTCCTCCGCTACTGTTTCCGGTTGCTGGTGAAATGCATTCTGGGATATATGCTGGCTAGAGTACGCACAAGTCTCCTCTGATGCATTCTGGGTAAAGTGGGAGGATCAAGTCACATCCGGGTGTTTTCACCGTGCTTTGCGAGAAGCGAACTTTGAATGGGAACATGTCCTCAGAGACTGATGACGAGGCACGAGGCACGAGGACACAAGGACACGAGGACACGAGGAGAGGAAAGTACGCATAAGAACGCTGATTGAGAAACGCCGTTGGCTTCGATGGATTCCTGGCGCGATCCCGCGTCGCTCCACCAGGGGGCGCCAGAACGCAGTTATTGACATGCTCTGAATGAAAAGACACTCGAGCTACAGGGATTCATGCCACTGCAGCTCTGGGATACAATCATGGACGGATTAAGAAACCACGGGCCCCTGGGCCGCAAAAAAAACAAAAACAAATGAAGTAAAAAATAAAACATCGCTAACAAAACAGTCCGTATGGAACAACGATACCGGAGCTGAGCAGACAACATAACGCGAATTATATGACCATGACATGAATGACTTAAGCCTAGCATATACCGGCTACGGCGCATCGTGTCATATCATCATATTCATATCAATACAATGTTAATAACAGCGACGTCACGCGCGGAGGCTCAGGCCCAGGGGCCCCCTGAGCTCATGGGCCCCTGGGCCTGAGCCCGGTAGGCCCGTTGGTTAATCCATTCCTGGATACAATCACAATAGTCTTGCAACAACTTGACCAGCAGCAGGTTCAGAAGCTCCTCATTCTGACTTTGTGTTGCCCCCCCCCCCCCCCCCCACACCCAACCCGTGACCTTTCCTTGACCCCGAAGGGTCGAGCGGGCTGACCGCCGGACTACCAGCTGTAGGAGCAGGCCGGCGTGGGAGAACAACTCTCCTCCATCACATAAGCTTCTTATGTAAAGCACAAAACACTGTGTAATCCGTGCGCTTCATTATAGCACTCCCTCGTTCTTTCCGATGCCGCGTTGCGGCGGGGCGTCTCATCACGACGCTGCTCTGTGCTTCACGTCTGAGACAACATGTCACCAATCCAACTGGTTTGAATCTGACTGTTACACTTTTAAACTCCTTCAAATGTCCAAACTCCAGGTTCTGAAGCCACTCGACGCCACGGCCCCTCTGCAGGCACCGGGGGCCCATCGGAGGGGCCAGAACCAAGGTTGGGAACCACAGCACCAACAGCAGCTCCAACACTTGAATGGTTATTAATGATGTCATATTAAGTAATACAAATATATACTTTTGGTCACTTAAAGTATATTTGTCGTGATACTAAGTATTTTAGAGTATGTATACATTGTTGCTGTGATACTTTCACTGAAGTACACAATAGAAGTACTCCCAGAATGCACTGCAAGTTGTGTCTTCATTGGACGGTTTGAACTGCACATCGCACATTACTTTAAATGAGAGCAATTATATTATTATATATTATTATATATATATATATTGTTATTATATATAATATTTATATATATATGCTGCCATTAATAAGGATGTTCTATGAATATTTTGTTATTATATATATATATATTGTTTATATATATATATATAGGTATATCTTTATATATATGCTGCCACTAATAAGTATGTTTATTGTATATTTTGTATACTAGTATTCTCTTTAGTATTATCTGAAGTATTACCTGGTTAATATCAGGTATTATTCTCTCATGACGGACCCACAACAAAAGCATCTTAAAGCGCGAGCCCGCGGGTACTTTAAATATCCCCAGCTGACGCCACGTGACCGGCCTCGCGTGCACACGCACAGTAAGGAGCGAGAAACGGAACCTTGCTCGTGAAGTCTTCTCCTAAAAATAACAAAAACACTTGTGTGCTCCCGCGAACGTAAAGGTTAGCCGTATGTCGAGCCTCACGCGCACAGCCACTGTACCCGTCACTGTACGTCAGGCGCACAGCCTCCTGTGTAAACACCGTGTTCCTCCGCCGCGGGCCGGAGAGAAAGTAGAGCGCTCGCTTCACGTCCAGAGGAAGTAAAGCAGCAAGTTTATAAATATACAGGTACGACACGTAGCATCTCTAAGGCACAACAACAACAACAAGAACAACAAGGACATTAACAATAATATTTAATTTAATCAAATTATTACCTACATATAAAAGTCGTTTGTCACTATTTTCTGTTTTTCTGTGTACATTTAATCAAATACTGCGCTCTAGTTTTACATGATGACATCACACATATCATTTTAATATTTACATAAAAGAAAACTAAAAATATATAAATATTTACTGAACATAATTACTTTTAAAAAATGCTGCTCTGTAGCTTAAAAAATAAATAAAACCAGAACCGTGTTTTATGCCAACTCTGATTTTTTTTGTTTTATTTTAAACTAAATAAAAAATATAAAATGTTTTTTTTTTTAAACAAACGAAAGTGGAGCCGGCGGAGGGATACACACTCTTAACACATGATGTCGCCATCAGCCCTTCCTCCTTCACATCTCACCTTCCGCCCCCCTTCCCCCGCCCCTCTGCTCTCTTCCCAAACGATCCCATTGGCCGCGGCGGCGCGCACGGCTCGCTCCCATTGGCCGCGCGGTCCCGTCGATCACGAAGCAGCGACCGCCGCTCGGCTCGATTCGGGCTCCGCTCGCCAGAACTAAAGAGTTACCTTGTCCATCAAGTCGGGACGTATATATATATATATTTTTATTATTTTTATGTTTTTTTTTAATCGGTAGCCCAACGCGCCTGCGCGGCGGAGAGTTTGCTGCCTGGTCCTCGTGCGGGGGAGAAGAAGAAGAAAAAACGTCTCGTGCGTTGAACGCAACAAAAGTGTTGCGTTTGAGTGTCGCTGAAACAGATGTGGGTCCGCCGCTCGGGTAAGTCACTCTTTCTTTGCTCTGTCCAGTGTTTCCCCTTGTGCGCGCGCCCGTGTGTGCGTGTGTGTTTTAGGGGGGGGGGGGGGCTTTGACAGCTGCGTTGTCCGCCGGTCGCGGTGCTGGAGACGTTTGCATGTTTGTATCGGTGTAACTCCGGGGGAAAAACCCCACATCGTGAGTGTGCGTGAGTGAGTGTGTGAGTCAAGGACACGCTGCGTGTAGTTGTGTGTGTGTGTGTGTGTGTGTGTGTGTGTGTGTGTGTGTGTGTGTGTGTGTGTGTGTGTGTGTGTGTGTGTGTGTGTGTGTGTGTGTGTGTGTGTGTGTGTGTGTGTGTGTGTGTGTGTGTGTGTGTGTGTGTGTGTGTGTGTGTGTGTGTCGCTAACTTAACGCCAGCAGTTACATCTTCTCCTCTCTTACACGTTTCCCTCCTTTTTAGTAAGAAAAACAGACTCCTCGCAGCCGGCGCGTGCGTGTGCGCGCGTGTGCACGCGTGTGCGTGTTTGAGCGTCGTGCGCCACACTAACAACACTCCATTAAGAGCTGTCAGGAAGGATTTACGACGAGTGTCAGCCCCCAGCTCCACATTGTGTATCTGAGTTTATATATTTATATATTTATATCTCTTCATCTCGGGAGCGAATTATTGGCATCTTTTATGGCGCCATCTAGTTCCCCTTTTTTTTAAATTGTTTTTCTTTAACTGACAGATTTACATTGCAAGTGTTTATTTTATTAGTATTTATAGTATAGTATATATATATATATATAGTATATATATATATATACACGCTGCCACTAATAGGGATGTTTTATGTATATTTTGTTATAATATATATATAAATATATATATATATATTTATAATGTTATTATAACATTAAATAGTTTTTCTTTAACTGACAGATTTACATTGCAAGTGTTTATTTTAAAAATAGTGACCCCCCCCCCCCTCTCCATGGAGCTGGTGCTCCTAATTGCTTTTCTCCCGGGAGAGAGTGCCATCAAACTTTCTAATTTCCTCCTCTCCAACCCGGAAACCATTTTGCTCTTGTAATGATGGCATCACGACCAGGTGATCCCCTCGGCAAGGCTTCCAGGTAGAGTCCAGGATGTGTCACCGGGGCCCCAGGGGGCCGGTCCAGATGAGGCAGAGCAGAGTCTTTTTGGCAGGAGGCCAGTGGAGGATCAGCGTCACCACACAGACGTGTCGGGGTCTCCGGAGGGTCTGGTTACCCAGAGTCCCTCGGTTCCACCACACGAGCGGCTCTGTCTTAAAAGCTGCATTCTCTCTCCTGACCACCAGGGGGCTCCTCTGGTTGTATAGAAGTCTATGCTTCATGTGTTAAAGCTGCATTCTCTCTCCTGACCACCAGGGGGCTCCTCTGGTTGTATAGAAGTCTATGCTTCATGTGTTAAAGCTGCATTCTCTCTCCTGACCACCAGGGGGCTCCTCTAGTTGTATAGAAGTCTATGCTTAATGAGTTAAAGCTGCATTCTCTCTCCTGACCACCAGGGGGCTCCTCTGGTTGTATAGAAGTCAATGCTTAATGAGTTAAAGCTGCATTCTCTCTCCTGACCACTAGGGGGCTCCTCTGGTTGTATAGAAGTCTATGCTTCATGAGTTAAAGCTGCATTCTCTCTCCTGACCACCAGGGGGCTCCTCTGGTTGTATAGAAGTCTATGCTTCATGAGTTAAAGCTGCATTCTCCCTCCTGACCACCAGGAAGGAAGCGCTGTGCCAACGGCTGCTTGTTTCAGTAGTGGCGTTTTGCTTTTATTTTATTGTCTTTTTTTTGCACTTTTCCTCTCTTTTTCTTCTTTCTTTCACGTTTGTCTTAGTTACACACTGGACCATAACTACTTTTTCGATACTTCTACTGTGGCTTTTGTTCACTTTGTCGTGAGTATCGTGAGCCGCAGCATAACAATGACGGGACCGTCAGCTGATCGCGCTGTGCAGGCCAAGCTTCTGCCTGGAGAAAGACCTGTGATCCCGCTGAGCTACGGAGAAGGGCTCGCGGCTGCAGAGCGGGTGTCAAGCGGAGGGCTAAAACGAGGAGATACAAACCTCGGTACCGTCGATCATAACGGGAACGTGAGGTCTTTGGCATAAGACGGATGAGCTCGGCGCTGGTAATGACCGAGAGGGTCTTCCGTGAGAGCAGTCTTTGTGTTTCACTGAGACGTGGCTGCACGCGGACTATCCGGATCACAGCGCCGCCTTTGCCCGGCTTCAGGACTGTTCGGCTGACAGAGACGCTACACAGTGCGGTAAGCAGAGGGGGGGTGGGATCGCTGTTTATGTGAATGAACGGTGGTGCCACCCGGACCATGTGTGCGTGAAGGAGCGCTTCTGTAGCCCGAACATTGAACTGTTGGCCGGGATGCGCCTGCATTATTTGCCGAGAGAGTTCACGTCCGCCATTTTGGTTGTCAGCCATCAGCTGACGCTGAGGAAGCTGTGGACACCATCCACTCCACTGTGTCTGCTCTGCTGAATCATCAGCCTGGAGCATTCATGGCTATCACTGGTGACTTTAACCACACCACACTGGATAAAGCTCTGCCAACCTTCCATCAATACATAGACTGCCCAACTAGGAACAATAAAACTCTGGACTTGCTGTATGCTAATACTAAGGACGATACAGCGCCACTGCCCTTCCCCTCGGCAGGTCTGATCATGACCTGGTCCGCTGACACCCAGGTATGTTCCTCTAGTGAAGAGGCTGCCGTGACCACCAGGACTGTGAGGAGGTGGTCTCTGGAGGCTAACGACGCCTACAGGACTGCTTCGAGTCAACGGACTGGGATGTGCTGTGTGGACCCGGGAGGACATCAACAGTATGACCGACTGCATCACGGAATACATCAAGTTCTGTGAACACACCACCATCCCATCACGGACTGTGCGCTGCTTCCCAACAACAAGCCCTGATCACCACGGACCTGAAGGCGCTTCAACATGAAGAAAGCTGCTTTCAGGTCTGGAGACAGGGATGAGCTGAGGAAAGCCCAGCGCAACCTGAAGGTGAAGCTCAGGGAGGGCAAGGACTTACAGGAGGAAGCTGGAGGCCAAACTCCAGCTGAACAACACAAGGGAGGTGTGGTCTGGCATGAAGCAGATAACTGGCTTCAAGGTGGGAGGAGACAGCCAGGGGCTCCCTGGAGAGGGCCAACGAGCTGAACTGTTTTTCAATAGGTTCAGTTCACAGCCCTCCCGCCTCCTCCACACATCACACCTCCCAAACACCTCCTCCCCTCTGTCCCCTGCTGAGCTGCACATCCACCGAGCCTCAATAACAATGGGCTCCTCCACCCTCCCTCTCTCTGTGACGACTGACCAGGTGAGAAGACAGCTGGAGAAACTACACCAGCGCAGAGCTGAAGGTCCTGATGGCATCAGCCCCAGGGTCCTAAAGACCTGCGCCACCCAGCTGTCTGGTGTCCTGCAGCGCCTCTTCAACCTCTGCCTGAGGCAGGGGAGGTCCCGTGCTGTGGAAGACGCTGGTCCCTGTCCCAAAGAAGTCAGCACCATCTGGCCTCATGACTACCGACCAGTCGCCTCACCTCCCATGTGATGAAGGTGCTGGAGAGGCTGGTCTTGGCCCACCTCCGCCGCAGGTGAAATCATCGTGGACCTCTGCAATTTGCTTACCAGCCTCATGTGGGAGTGGACGACGCCATCACCTGCTGCAACGAGCTCAGTCGCACCTGGATGGAACCGATGTCTCTGAGAGTCATTTGACTTCTCCAGTGCATTTAACACCATCCAGCCACTGCTGCTGAGTGAGAAGCTGCGCCCACCATCTCCTGGATCACTGACTACCTCACAGGCAGACCACAGTTTGTCAGAATGGGCAGCTGTCTGGAACGGTGGTCAGTGATGTTGGAGCCCACAGGAACTGTTCCCTTCCTCTTCACCCTGTACACCAGTGACTTCCAGTACAACGGAGTCATGCCATCTGCAGAAGTACTCTGATGATTCTGCAGTGGTCGGGTGTATTAGGGATGGACGGGAGGAGGTACAGGCAGTGGTGAGTGACTTGTAAAGTGGGCGATGAGAACCACCTGCGGCTGAACGTGGCCAAGACCAGAGAGATGGTGGTGGACTTCAGCAGCTCCTACACCTCTGAGTGTCCTGGGAGACATGGTGGAGGAGTACAAGTACCTCAGCCGACTGAACTGGAAGGCCAACATCAACGCTGTGTACAAGAAGGGGATGAGTCTTTTCCTGAGAAAGCTTGATCCTTCAACGTGTGCAGCAAGATGCTGGAGTTATTCTGTGTGCTGCACTTTGCCATTGTCTGCTGGGGAGCAGTGACACCAGCCGTCTTAACAAACTGGTTAGGAAGGCTGGCTCCATCATCGCCAGCTGGAGCACCTGGAACAGGTGGTGGAGAGGAGGTCGTTGAAGAAACTGGTGTCCATATTGGACAACCCGGACCACCCTCTCCACCACCTCCTACAGGGACAGAGGAGTACTTTCTCCAGACGTCTCCTCACGCTCCGCTGCCACAAGGAGAGATACAGGAGAACATTTGAGGCTCTACAACAGTTCACCTCTTGCCAGATCACCCTAACCCTTCTTATATTTTGTGTTTTTTTTTATTTTTTTTTTTTTATTTTTATTTTTTATTCTTGTGTGTTGCTGCTACTGACTCGACAAATTTCCCCTTGGGGATTAATAAAGTATATATCTATCTATCTATCTATCTAGAAGTCTATATAGTGACTCTACTTCTCTAGATGTATTCCCTCAGTAAACATTGTAAACATGAGTTTATGTCTCAGTCTCTAGTTTCAAGTCTTCTTCTATACAGCATGATGTCATCATTTCTACTTTATGTGTCAGACCAGAGAGCGGGCTTTAGGGGCGGGGCTACCGGGTGATTGACAGGTCGGCGTCTCTATGGCGCTCATCTTGGATCAACGTCTAAATTCAGTTTCTCCTCACTGAAGCTTGGCCATGTGCTCCATTGTGAGCTCCGCTGGCTCCAGTCAAAACACAGGGAGGGGGGGGAAGGGTGACGGGTGGAAACAACCCCCCCCCCCCCCCGCCCTGCTATTAATTTGAGGAAGTACAATCATCCTCTGCAGCTTCCTGCCGAATTGCAAACGCAGGCGCTCTCCAGACACTCTCTTCCTGGTGTGTGTGTGTGTGTGTGTGTGTGTGTGTGTGTGTGTGTGTGTGTGTGTGTGTGTGTGTGTGTGTGTGTGTGTGTGTGTGTGTGTGTGTGTGTGTGTGTGTGTGTGTGTGTGTGTGTGTGTGTGTGTGTGTGTGTGTGTGTGTGTGACGGCATGTAATGAGTTCAGTCCGGGGTCTTTTCTTTAGCGAGCTGGAGTCGTACCAGTGTTGTTCAACTCGGCTTAAATTTGAAGGCTGTGGAGAACAAGTACACGAGAGTACACGAGAGTACACGAGAGTACACGAGAGTAGACGAGAGTACATGAGAGTACATGAGAGGAGATGAGAGGAGAGTACATGAGAGTAGATGAGAGTACATGAGAGGAGATGAGAGTACATGAGAGTACATGAGAGGAGATGAGAGGAGATGAGAGTAGAGTACATGAGAGGAGATGAGAGGAGAGTAGATGAGAGTACATGAGAGGAGATGAGAGTACATGAGAGGAGATGAGAGTAGATGAGAGGAGATGAGATGAGAGGAGAGTAGATGAGAGTAGATGAGAGTACATGAGAGTAGACGAGAGGAGATGAGAGTAGATGAGAGTAGATGAGAGTAGATGAGAGGAGAGTAGATGAGAGTAGATGAGAGTACATGAGAGTACATGAGAGTAGATGAGAGTAGATGAGGAGGATGAGGAGTAGGGAGGAGATGAGAGTAGATGAGAGGAGATGAGATGAGAGGAGAGTAGATGAGAGTAGATGAGAGTACATGAGAGTAGACGAGAGGAGATGAGAGTAGATGAGAGTAGATGAGAGTAGATGAGAGGAGATGAGAGGAGAGTAGATGAGAGTAGATGAGAGTACATGAGAGTACATGAGAGTAGATGAGAGTAGACGAGAGTAGATGAGAGTAGATGAGAGGAGATGAGATGAGAGGAGAGTAGATGAGAGTAGATGAGAGTACATGAGAGTAGATGAGAGGAGAGTAGATGAGAGTAGAGAGGAGATGAGAGGAGATGAGAGGAGATGAGAGGAGATGAGAGTAGATGAGAGTAGATGAGAGTAGATGAGAGGAGATGAGAGGAGAGTAGATGAGAGTACATGAGAGTACATGAGAGTAGATGAGAGTAGATGAGAGTAGATGAGAGGAGATGAGAGGAGATGAGAGTAGATGAGAGTAGATGAGAGTAGATGAGAGTAGATGAGAGTACATGAGAGGAGATGAGAGTACATGAGAGTACATGAGAGTAGATGAGAGTAGACAAGAGGAGATGAGAGTAGATGAGAGGAGAGTAGATGAGAGTACATGATAATTCATAAGTTAACGTTAGCTAATGGAGCTAACGGCTAACGCACAGAGGCTGCAGCGATGCGTTCAAGCTCCATTCGGTAAACACGAGCATCGGAGGACAGCTTGATGTGTTCAAATGTAATCTTGTAAAAAATGTCATGTCATTTCACCGTTATCGCCCCATCAAATAATAGAACGAGGCGTTCACTGCCCGCTGCCTTTCAGTTTTTCCGCACGTCGATTCCAGAGCGGAGAGAACAGGAAGAACCGGCCGCCGCGCAGCAGCAGGCCGCTCTGCCTTCTGCTAGCATGGCTGTGATTCAATCATGGCAGCTTTCACACACACACACACACGCACACGCACACACACACACACACAGAGAGGGGGAAAGGGAGAGCTCTCACTCCCTCAGCGTTAATGGAACTCGAAGCCAAAGGTGTTCCGATTCTTTCTTTCCGTGCACAACGACGTGGGAGGCGGCGGCGGCGAGCCTCACCTCACGAGCAAAATGGCCTCCTTTCTCTCGCCCTCTCTCACCCTCTCTCTCTCTCACCCTCTCTCGCCCTCTCTCTCTCTCTCTCTCTCACCCTCTCTCGCCCTCTCTCGGTGCCACCGATCACACCCACTGTTTGTTTTCTTTGGCGCCGACCCGGAGTGGATAAAGTTCAGCGTGTTACAGTTTTTTGGGGTAGCGGGGGGGTACTTACAGCATGTAGGGACACGCGCCTTTTCTATATTGTTCACGTCTCGTAGTAACGGAGTTACTCTGCACTGAAGAGGAGCTCTAGCTCTTCTAGTCTTGAGGGTTCTCTTCACAGAGAGGAGCAGAACTTTTAGAGCGGAATGGAAATCAATGTGACAAAATACTGAACAAATGCTGCCAATTTCTGGAGGGTGTGTGTGTGTGTGTGTGTGTGTGTGTGTGTGTGTGTGTGTGTGTGTGTGTCTGATTCCTGTTTTTCTGGCTGAGCATGAGCAGCTTTTATTTCCACGCCAGCTGGGAACACTTGAAGAATATAACTGTCCGGTCTGCGGTCGCTCTCCACTGGACGTCAACGCCCACCTCGTCCACCGTGAATGTGAATAAAGCAACGCACTTCCTCTTGGTTCATAACACACACGAGTGTCTGGCATATTAGAATATACATATATATGTATATATATATTTATATTTATACAATATATATATATATATATTTATACAATATATTTATAAAATATATCTAAATATATCTAATATATTTATGCAATATATTTATACAATATATATATATATATTTATATATATATATATGTATTAATATAATACATATATAATATATATGTCATATATATTTGTATAATATATATAAATAATATATATATTTATACAATATACATTTGTATAATATATATGTATATATTAAATTGATATATATATATATTATTTATATATATCAGATATAATATATATAAATTGTATATATGTAATATATTTATATATATGTATATATTGGTACCATATTTCAAGTATTGTACGTAAATGAAAAAAGTTGTGATAATCAAACCATTGATCATAGTTTTTAAATCCTGTGTTTGTTATTTCAGTTGAATTTGTGTATTTTAATTGGTGAACAAAACATTTGAAGACGGCCCCTTGGGCTCTTATTTGTTAACATTTGATTTATCAAGATAACCATGTTTTGGTCGACGCCCCAGGCGAGAGGCGTCGCTGTGTCCTGGTTGTCTGCATTTCTTTGGAGGTGTCTGCCAACTTGTCCTCTGACCCTCGGGGCTGAAGTGAAGGATTATGGTCCAGAGGAGGCGACGCATCGCCTTACTGACACGGGACTAATCCCCGTCCTCAGGCGAGCCCTTAATTGAGCCATCGTCAGCTGCCACTCTACGGGTTAAACATCAATTAAGATAACAAGCCCACAGAGAGGGGGAGGGGCTCAATCTGTAGCTGAGGATTCACTCTTTTTTCTCACAGCTGATAAAAAACCTCCGTCAGCTGATTCTGAGACCTGAGAAACGAGACGAGACCGACTGGCGCGTCACACGCAGCTTCCATTCAGTTGCATTGTTTTCAAGCTCCACGCGGAAACACGAGTATTCGACGGAAATTAAAACCGTATCAAGAGGTGTTCAAATGCAATCTTGTAAAATGTGTTTTTTGTAACTTGAATAAATCCAGTTGTTTAATTTGTGGTGGCATTGTAGCGTGATAGCATAGCGCTAATATTGGATCGTGCTAATATCGTATCGCGATATCATTTCGTATCACGATGGTGACGCGGTGATATCGTGATAGTTTTGCAATATTGTATCACAATGATATTGTATCGCAATAGTATCGTGATATAGTACCGCAATGATATCTTATGATGATATTGTATCGTGATATTGTTTCGCAATTATATCGTATTCTGTATTGCAAGGATATAGTGATGATATCGTATAGTGATGCTATTGTATCGTAAAAATATCCCATCGTGATATTGTATCGCAATGATATATCGCGATACTATTGTATCAAGATACTGTCGTATACCTGGTCACTATTAGCTGCAACTATCGACCATGAGTTTATTATAAATTATTTCTTCTTAAATAATTTTTAGTGATGAATGCGCAAAAACATCCCCAAAAATTCAGTTTACAGAAATATTAAACGGGGACAAATTTATAAATTCTCAGATTTGAGAGGCTGCAAGAATACAAGCGTCTCAGGAATAGTACATGTGAGATTAAATGAGATTTGATGAGAAGACGACGACGTGATTTCACACCATCAACACATCTGGAAACATTGTTTTGAAATGTGCTTTATTCTAACTTTTACATCCAGATCCAAACATTGTCGGTTCTGTGAGGGAGTGTCACGGCTACGTCACAGGTAGCGAGGTGCAGGAGCTCATGCGCAGAGGAATTTGAGGAGTCTGTGTAGATTAACAAAAGGCGCTCTTTAATGAGGCAAAACCAGGTTTAAACAAAAACAAAAGGTCCAAAAGGGGCAGGCAGAGGAGTCCGGGGTCAGGGCAGGCAGGCAGGGTCGAAACAGGCAGGATCAGGTAAACACAGGACGACGGAAAAAAGACAACAATCCAGCAACAGACAAGGGAAAGAGTGGCACAATATATAGGGGGGAAACAGGTGTATGACATGAGACATTAACGAGACGAGAGTGGCTGAGGGCAGGTGATGACACAATCAAGGAGACAGAGGAGACACAGAGAAGACACAGTAGACACAGAAGACACAGTAGACAGAGAACAGAACCTTACAGGGAGACGTTAGGGAGACGTTAGGGAGACGTTAGGGAGACTTTAGGGAAACTTTAGGGAGACGTTAGGGAGACTTTAGGGAGACTTTAGGGAGACGTTAGGGAGACTTTAGGGAGACGTTAGGGAGACTTTAGGGAGATGTTAGGGAGACTTTAGGGAAACTTTAGGGAGACGTTAGGGAGACTTTAGGGAGACGTTAGGGAGATGTTAGGGAGACGTTAGGGAGACTTTAGGGAAACTTTAGGGAGACGTTAGGGAGACGTTAGGGAGACGTTAGGGAGACTTTAGGGAAACTTTAGGGAGACGTTAGGGAGACTTTAGGGAGACGTTAGGGAGACTTTAGGGAGACGTTAGGGAGACTTTAGGGAGACGTTAGGGAGACTTTAGGGAGATGTTAGGGAGACGTGAGGGAGACGTTAGGGAGACTTTAGGGAGATGTTAGGGAGACGTGAGGGAGACATTAGGGAGACTTTAGGGAGACGTTAGGGAGACTTTAGGGAGATTTTAGGGAGATGTTAGGGAGACGCGAGGGAGACGTTAGGGAGACTTTAGGGAGACTTTAGGGAGACGTTAGGGAGACTTTAGGGAGACGTTAGGGAGACGTTAGGGAGACGTGAGGGAGACGTTAGGGAGACTTTAGGGAGACATTAGGGAGACGTGAGGGAGATGTTAGGGAGACTTTAGGGAGATGTTAGGGAGACGTGAGGGAGACGTTAGGGAGACTTTAGGGAGATGTTAGGGAGACGTGAGGGAGACGTTAGGGAGATGTTAGGGAGACGTGAGGGAGACGTTAGGGAGACTTTAAGGAGACGTTAGGGAGACTTTAGGGAGACGTTAGGGAGACTAAGGAGACGTTAGGGAGACTTTAGGGAGACTTTAGGGAGACTTTAGGGAGACGTTATGGAGACTTTAAGGAGACTTTAGGGAGACGTTAGGGAGACTTTAGGGAGACGTTAGGGAGACGTGAGGGAGATGTTAGGGAGACTTTAGGGAGATGTTAGGGAGACGTGAGGGAGACGTTAGGGAGACGTTAGGGAGACTTTAGGGAGATGTTAGGGAGACGTGAGGGAGACGTTAGGGAGACTTTAGGGAGATGTTAGGGAGACTTTAGGGAGATGTTAGGGAGACTTTAGGGAGACGTTAGGGAGACGTTAGGGAGACTTTAGGGAGACGTTAGGGAGACGTTAGGGAGACTTTAAGGTCAAAGGTCAAATGTGATGCGTGATGCCAAACACACACACACACACTCTCACACACACTCACATATACTCACACACACTCACACACACTCTTACACACACACATACACTCACTCACACATACACACACACACACACACTCTATTTCTGGATCATTAACCCTTGCCGAGCCGTGTGAGTCACCAGGTTTCGTTGTTTCAAGATTCTGTTACGTAAAGAAAATACGGAAATGAGAAATATTTAAAAAAGAACCGAGTGGTGAATCCCGACTCTTAGTTGTTGATTCTTGCTAAAAAATCCCCCCCCTTGTTCGGTGAGGCTAAAATTATCCGGTCCGCCTCGGAAAATAAATCACTGGAAATGGAATAAATATAAATCTGTGCCGACCTCATTTTTTGGCTGCGAGGTAGAAACCCATGAGCAAACGGAGGGAGGGGGGGCCTGAAAAGAATAACCGTCTAAAGCTCGTATCAGGATCATGAAACCCACAAAACTCTGAGGTTTCTTTGATGCAGCACGGACAGCGGTCCGGGATCAAGACTCAACCCGCGACCCCCATGTAGGTTAAATGCAATTTAAACCCGACATACAGGATTAACGCGAACGCCCCGTCCTCGTGCCCCCTCCAATACAAAGGTCAGAGGTCAAGGTCACCGTGGTCCCCCCCCCCCCGATGTTTAAGTCTTCTTCAGACCGCGTTGGTCTTTCTTCTGAATTCTGTGTGCAGGTATAAATTGTCGCGAGTAGAATATTTAACCGGAATAAATATCCACGATTGCACAATTTAACTCAACATTGCGCAATCGTCATTTTTCAAAATAAAATGTGTCGACACGTAAAACACAAAATCATTTTACAGAATACATTTTTTAATTTAGCAGTCGGCGTTGAATTCCTCTTTTTTTTTTCAAGGCCATATTTGTGTGTGTGTGTGTGTGTGTGTGAGAAACATTTGCTAGCTCCAAACTGTAAATATTTCATAACTCTTCTTGAATCCGGCGCTGGAGACCCGGTGGGAGCAGCCGGGTCCAGGAGGATTACGGGGACCGCATTAGACCTCCATCTGGATTAAGTCTGGCCCAGCAGCCCCACGCCGGGGCGCTTCAGGCCCATCTGGCGCCGCCGCGACAAGATGGCGGAGGAAGAAGGGAACGTTTGGATGGAGGAGCCCTGCACACCTACCGGGTCTCATGTGGGCCTCAGGTGGGTCTCATGTGGGTCTCATGTGGGTCTCATGTGGGTCTCATGCGGGTCTCATGTGGGTCTCATGTGGGTCTCATGTGGGTCTCATACGGGTCTCATGTGGGTCTCATGCGGGTCTCATGTGGGTCTCATACGGGTCTCATACGGGTCTCATGTGGGTCTCATGCAGGTCTCATGCGGGTCTCATGCGGGTCTCATGTGGGCCTCATGTGGGTCTCATGTGGGTCTCATGCGGGTCTCATGTGGGTCTCATGTGGGTCTCATACGGGTCTCATGTGGGTCTCATGCAGGTCTCATGCGGGTCTCATGTGGGTCTCATGCGGGTCTCATGTGGGCCTCATGTGGGTCTCATGCGGGTCTCATGCGGGTCTCATGTGGGTCTCATGTGGGCCTCATGTGGGTCTCATGTGGGTCTCATGCGGGTCTCATGTGGGCCTCATGTGGGTCTCATGTGGGTCTCATGCGGGTCTCATGTGGGTCTCATACGGGTCTCATGTGGGTCTCATGCAGGTCTCATGCGGGTCTCATGTGGGTCTCATGCGGGTCTCATGTGGGCCTCATGCGGGTCTCATGCGGGTCTCATGCGGGTCTCATGCGGGCCTCATGCGGGTCTCATGCGGGTCTCATGCGGGTCTCATGCGGGTCTCATGCGGGTCTCATGCGGGTCTCATGCGGGTCTCATGTGGGTCTCATGCGGGTCTCATGCGGGTCTCATGCGGGTCTCATGTGGGTCTCATGCGGGTCTCATGTGGGTCTCACGCGGGTCTCACACGGGTCTCATGTGGGTCTCATGCGGGTCTCATGCGGGTCTCATGTGGGTCTCATGCGGGTCTCATGTGGGTCTCATGTGGGTCTCATGTGGGTCTCATGCGGGTCTCATGCGGGTCTCATGTGGGTCTCATGTGGGTCTCATGTGGGTCTCATGCGGGTCTCATGCGGGTCTCATGTGGGTCTCATGTGGGTCTCATGTGGGTCTCATGCGGGTCTCATGTGGGTCTCATGTGGGTCTCATGCGGGTCTCATGTGGGTCTCATGCGGGTCTCATGTGGGTCTCATGCGATGCTCTCGCCGACAAGCCGCCATCTTTCACTGGCGCACTTTGGTTGTTTTCGAACTTTATTGTCGGGCGGGTTTGAACCAGGAGGGGGGGGGGAACCAGGACCAGGAGAATAATCCATATGTGTGTGTGTGTGGTTCATGTGTGTGTCTGTGTGTGCGGTGCATGTGTGTGTATGTGTGCGGTTCATGTGTGTGTGCGGTGCATGTGTGTGTGTGTGCGGTGCATGTGTGTGTGTGGTTCATGTGTGTGCGCTTCATGTGTGTGTGTGTGTGTGCGGTGCATGTGTGTGTGTGTCGTGTGTGTGTGTGGTTCATGCGTGTGTGTGTGTGTGGTTCATGTGTGTGCGGTGCATGTGTTTGTGTGTGGTTTGTGTGTGTGTGTGTGCGGTGCATGTGTGTGTGTGGTTCATGTGTGTGCGCTTCATGTGTGTGTGTGTGTGTCGTGTGTGTGTGGTTCATGTGTGTGCGGTGCATGTGTGTGTGTGGTTCATGTGTGTGTGTGTGTGTGCGGTGCATGTGTGTGTGCGGTGCATGTGTGTGTATGTGTGCGGTTCATGTGTTTGTGTGTGTGTGTGTGTGTGCGGTTCATGTGTGTGTGCGGTGCATGTGTGTGTGTGTGTGCGGTGCATGTGTGTGTGTGGTTCATGTGTGTGCGCTTCATGTGTGTGTGTGTGTGTGTGTGTGTATGTGTGTATGTGTGTTCATGTGTGTGTGCGGTGCATGTGTGTGTGTGTGTGGTTCATGTGTGTGTGTGTGTGTGTGTGCGGTGCATGTGTGTGTGTGTGTGGTTCATGTGTGTGTGGTGCATGTGTGTGTGTGTGTGTCATGTGTGTGTGTGTGTGTGTGCAGTATGTGTGTATGTGTGCATGTGTGTGTGTGTGTGGTTCGTGTGTGTGTGTGTGTGTGTGTGGTTCATGTGTGTGTGTGTGTGTGTGGTTCATGTGTGTGTGTGTGTGTGTGTGTGTGTGTGTGTGCATGTGTGTGTGTGTGTGTGTACATGTGTGTGTGGTTCATGTGTGTGTGTGTGTGTGTGTGTGTATGTGTGTGTGTGTGTGTGTGTGGTTCAGTGTGTGTGTGTGTGGTTCATGTGTGTGTGTGTGTGTGTGGTTCATGTGTGTGTGTGTGTGTGTGTGGTTCATGTGTGTGTGTGTGTGTGTGTGTGTGGTTCATGTGTGTGTGTGTGTGCGGTGCATGTGTGTGTGTGTGGTTCATGTGTGTGTGTGTGTGTGTGTGTGTGTGGTTCATGTGTGTGTGTGTGTGTGTGGTTCATGTGTGTGTGTGTGTGTGTGTATTTCTTTTCTTCTGCAGCGTTAGATAACGTTTTATTTGATGGCTGACTCGTCCTCACCTCTCCAGCCCACACGTGCTGCACCGAAACAAAGCACACACACACACACACACACACACACACACACACACTCACACACTCACACACTCTGCATTCGTCCTCTGGAGGATTCTGTCAGTTGTTTATGTTATTGAACTGGTTATCACGTTGCAGCTGGATACCAGAGCAAGGCAAAGCGAGGGGGGGGGGGCATGGTGGTGGTGGTGGGGGGGAGCATGGGGGCATGGTGGTGGTGGTGGGGAGCATGGGGGGGGGGGCATGGTGGTGGTGGTGGTGGGGGGGAGCATGGGGGGGGTGAGATGCTGTTGAGAGGTTTCTGCACAGCTCGGCAGTGGAAACCCAAACGCAGCGGGAACAGCTCACTTTACTGCTTCTTCCATCAAGGCAGCGCTTCCTTTTCTTCCCTTTCACAATAAGAGCCCGAGACATAAACACTGCGTCTACCAGGGGGAACTCAAATATAAAATACTAAATATTAACCGGCTGCTCCGGGTCCACTTGACCTCAGTAGTTGACCTCTATTCAAACCTTTTTATTGACCCGGGATAAATGGTTATTAAACAAAATCCTCTCCAAAAAACTAATTATATTAAAATACAATTGAAGGCATCGCGGTAACATTCTATTTTACCTTTGCCAAATATTCTTCTTTTCAATTTTCTTTTCCTAAAATAGAGGTTGAACGCATCACAATGTAACTCAATGCAACCTCCAGTTAGCCGTTAGCCTAGCGGCACCCGGCTAACGCTAACTAGCTCTCTCATTGATTGAACTAGTATTATAGTAATTAATATTATTAAATTAGTTTGGCTTCCTCTGGAACTTAGTATTTCGTGAGAGGATCTGCTCAAAAGCAAAATGCTTAACGAGGGCCGTGTTTTTAAAAATGAGACGACAATGTTTCTGATGAAATATCACTGAGGCGTTCAAGGACCGTCGGAAAGAGGAACATCTGCTTCTGGTTGTGATGAAATGTGTATTTTGTGCTTTTTTGGGGCGTTTTTCTTCTTCTTCTTCTTCTTCTTCTTCTTCTTCTCATCCAGAGAAGTGCTGCGCCCTCAAATCTCTTTAGCTCGTCTTATTTTTTATTTTTTTATTTGTTTAAATCCGTGGTCCTACATTTTTCTTCACGCGGCAGAAAACTTGTGTGAAAAAGAAGCGTTTATGTGGGGGGGGGGGGGGGGGGAGGCGTTAATGCCGCACCGTGGTGAAAGCGTTCCACTTGAGGGTTGTTTGTCGTTATTTGGGATTATTAGTAAGATCCACATCGAATGGTCAAACTGTCCTTCGGGGGATTTGTGCGTGCTGACGACTGAAGTGAAAAACCGCCGGGTATTGTAGGTAAAAAAGTGACGACGAGGGTTTTTCTCTCCTTCGGCCCCGTAGTGATTAGTTTGTTTGTTTCAGCAAAAAGGAGCTCGGACCGCTGGTGGAGGGAGGCATCTGTTGTTTAGCTGGACACACACACACACACACACACACACACCGGTCATAAAGCCCTGTTTTACGGGAGGAGAGTGTGTGTGTGTGTGTGTGTGTGTATGAAGGAAGGCCTTACACAGAGGACAATTGCTCCCGAGTCACAACAGGTGTTGGGAGGAGAGTGTGTGTGTGTGTGTGTCGGGCACTAAAGGGAGGAAGAGGAGGAGGAGGAGGAGGGGGGGAGGGCTTATGAAGGGCCCCACCTGTAGCCTGTCAGCTGTTGTAAGCCTGTTAAAACGTCAGCTGTTTCTGAGGAGAAGTGTGTGTGTGTGTGTGTGTGTGTGTGTGTGTGTGTGTTGGTTAATGTCAGGGAGCTTGTGGCTTGTTGAGAATGAGGGGGGGGGGGGGGGTCTGTCTCTGTGTGGCCCTCATTGCTCATCAAACCTTTAGAGCTTTGTTTTTGTTTGTGGGAAACACAAAAGAAATTTGTATACATATTATAATAATATATTTATATATATATTATAATAATATATAGATATATATTTATATATATTATAATAATGTATTTATATATAGTTATATATATATTATGATAATATATTTATATATATATATATATTATAATAATATAAATATATATATATTTTTAGCTGCATTCTCTGCCTCCTGACCACCAGGGGGCGACTCCTCCGGTTGTTTAGAAGTCTCTGAGATAACGACTCTACGGCCACAGACATTTCTTCTTCTTCTTCTTCTTCTTCTTCTCCTCCTCCTCCTCCTTCTTCATTATTTTCCCCGTTGCGTTAGCTTAGCGCTTTCCCGGCGCTCTGCCGCCCTGAGTGGGCGTCTGCAGGTGCCAAGTGATTTATGGCTTTAATTTACTCGATAGATTAAAGAATATAATACGGCGGCGTGCCTTAATGAGGACGGCGCGGCCGGCCTCCCCGAAGCCTCCGTGTTCATGAAGAGATTAAACATCGTGTTATTGATTCCACCTTTTCTTTAAACGACC